>NC_134400.1:145528813-145700267 GCF_050003625.1 Haematobia irritans
CTTTAAATTTAATGAAATTGTCTTTAAATTTGTTGTCTTTTTGCATCTTGACTACAAAGCAAAAAATCGTTCAAATATAGGACATGTTTTTCAACACTTTATTTTAAAGACGTTTTTTACTTGAAACACAGCATAATTTCTACTAGAAGTCGAGTCTTAATTTGGAAAATAAAGTCGTCGTTAACTTGTTTTTAAAGGACTTTGATAGCATATGAAGAAAAAAAGCTGAAAAAGCGAAAAATTAAAGTTTGGTTCCTAGAAGCAAGTACACAAAACCCGATTTTAAAAGAGAATTGTGTCTTAAAAGTATCATTACTTGTATTCTCCGCTTCTTTGGCTCGGAATCAATACCAAATTTTTTAAAGTAAAGACAAAATCTTTGGAACCGGGTATGCTTTTTCTCAGTGTTTCATCCATTGTCACATACCGACGGAAAAACTTGGGTGTATTACGAGTTAACAGCTGCAAACAGCGCTCAGAATCATCAACACGTTGTTGTTTTTGGTCAAATGTGAGATCGCGCGGCACCCATTTTGGACAGAGCTTCCGCATATCCAAATATTGATGAATGATATGACCGACACTTTCCTTTGATATCTTTAAGGCCTCTGCTATCTCGATCAACTTCATTTTATGGTCATTCAAAATCATTTTGTGGATTTTTTTGATGTTTTTGTCGGTAACCACCTCTTTCGGGCGTCCACTGCGTTCACCGTTCTCCGTGCTCATTTCACCACGCTTGAATTTAGCATACCAATCAATTATTGTTGATTTCCCTGGGACAGAGTCCGGAGCCAAGTTTTTGCTTCCACCGTACTTTTTTCCCTTCAGAAAACAGTATTTTATCAAAATTCCTTTTTTTCCATTTTTTCACAATAACAAAAGTTGCTTCACAAAAGACGATCTATCTCACAAACTAGTTGACTTACAGACGTCAAATTTTGACACGAATCATTTGAAGGTTGGTTCTAAATAAAAATAATATGCATTTAATACAAGCGACGCCATCTATGTGTCAGACCGGGGACTTATCAGCCATCCTGTTATATGCATCGCTCGATTTTGCCATATTTGGCCATAATACTCTTATTTATTAACCTATGTTATTCAAATTTCAAATGTTGATGTACTAGCTGATCGTATTTAGACTTACATGTAGCTCTTACATAATAATATTGCCCGATTTTTACAAATTTGGATTTATTACCCACAACTAATTGACCGATTTCCTCTTTTTATACCCTCCACCATAGGATGGGGGGTATATTAATTTTGTCATTCCGTTTGTAACACATCGAAATATTGCTCTAAGACCCCAAAAAGTATATATATTCTGGGTCGTGGTGAAATTCTGAGTCGATTTAAGCATGTCCGTCCATCCGTCTGTTGAAATCACGCTAACTTCCGAACGAAACAAGCTATCGACTTGAAACTTGGCACGAGTAGTTGTTATTGATGTAGGTCGGATGGTATTGCAAATGGGCCATATCGATCCACTTTTACGTATAGCCCCCATATAAAGGGACCCTCAGATTTGGCTTGCGGAGCCTCTAACAGAAGCATATTTCATCCGATCCGGCTGAAATTTGGTACATGGTGTTGGTATATGGTCTCTGATAACCATGCAAAAATTGGTCCACATCGGTCCATAATTATATATAGCCCCAATATAAACCGATCCCCAGATTTGGCTTGCGGAGCCTCAAAGAGAAGCAAATTTCCGATCCGGCTGAAATTTGGTACATGGTGTTGGTATATGATCTCTGACAACCATGCAAAAATTGGTCCACATCGGTCCATAATTATATATAGCCCCAATATAAACCGATCCCCAGATTTGGCTTGCGGAGCCTCAAAGAGAAGCAAATTTCCTATCCGGCTGAAATTTGGTACATGGTGTTGGTATATGGTCTCTAACAACCATGCAAAAATTGGTCCACATCTGTCCATAATTATATATAGCCCCCATATAAACCGATCCCCAGATTTGGCTTGCGGAGCCCCAAAGAGAAGCAAATTTCATCCGATCCGGCTGAAATTTGGTACATGGTGTTGGTATATGGTCTCTGACAACCATGCAAAAATTGGTCCACATCGGTCCATAATTATATATAGCCCTAATATAAACCGATCCCCAGATTTGGCTTGCGGAGCCTCAAAGAGAAGCAAATTTCCGATCCGGCTGAAATTTGGTACATGGTGTTGGTATATGGTCTCTAACAACCATGCAAAAATTGGTCCACATCTGTCCATAATTATATATAGCCCCCATATAAACCGATCCCCAGATTTGGCTTGCGGCGCCTCAACGTGAAGCAAATTTCACCCGATTCGGCTGAAATTTGGTACATGGTGTTAGTATGTGGTCTATAACAACCGTGCCAAAATTGGTCCATATCAGCACATAATCATTTATAGCCCCTATATAAACCGATCACGAGATTTGGTTTTGGAGCCTCTTGGAGGAGCAAATTTCATCCGATCCGGTTCAAATGTGGAACGTGGTGTTAGTATATGGTCTATAACAACCGTGCCAAAATTGGTCCATATCAGCACATAAGCCTCAAAGAGAAGCAAATTTCCGATCCGGCTGAAATTTGGTACATGGTGTTGGTATATGGTCTCTAACAACCATGCAAAAATTGGTCCACATCTGTCCATAATTATATATAGCCCCCATATAAACCGATCCCCAGATTTGGCTTGCGGAGCCCCAAAGAGAAGCAAATTTCATCCGATCCGGCTGAAATTTGGTACATGGTGTTGGTATATGGTCTCTGACAACCATGCAAAAATTGGTCCACATCGGTCCATAATTATATATAGCCCTAATATAAACCGATCCCCAGATTTGGCTTGCGGAGCCTCAAAGAGAAGCAAATTTCCGATCCGGCTGAAATTTGGTACATGGTGTTGGTATATGGTCTCTAACAACCATGCAAAAATTGGTCCACATCTGTCCATAATTATATATAGCCCCCATATAAACCGATCCCCAGATTTGGCTTGCGGCGCCTCAACGTGAAGCAAATTTCACCCGATTCGGCTGAAATTTGGTACATGGTGTTAGTATGTGGTCTATAACAACCGTGCCAAAATTGGTCCATATCAGCACATAATCATTTATAGCCCCTATATAAACCGATCACGAGATTTGGTTTTGGAGCCTCTTGGAGGAGCAAATTTCATCCGATCCGGTTCAAATGTGGAACGTGGTGTTAGTATATGGTCTCTATGCAGAAATTGGTCCATATCGGTCTATAGTTATATATAGCCGATTTCCAATCACACAAAAATTTGTCCATATCGGTTCATAATCATGTTTGCCACTCGAGCCAAAAATAATCCACCAAAATTTTATTTCTATAGAAAATTTTGTCACAGTTTTATTTCTATAGAAAATTTTGTTAAAATTTTATTTCTATAGAAGGCTAGGTTAAGGTTAGGTTGAAGTGGCAGCCCGATTAAATTTCAGGCTCACTTAGACTATTCAGTCCATTGTGATACCACATTTAACTAAAAGTACCTATTACATATGGGCACTTCTAGTCTTAACCACTGAACCTTCTCTAGTATTTACTTTTGTTGAACCAACCAGATTGCTCCAAAAACATTATAAAACTGCTTAAGTTAAGGTTTTCCAGGTCCGCCAGTAATCTAAAGCTATACTTCTATAGAAAACTTTGTCAAATTTTTATTACTATAGAAAGTTTTGTGAAAATTTTACTTCTACAGAAAGTTTGGTTAAAATTTTATTTCTATAGAAAATTTTGTTAAAATTTTATTTCTATAGAAAATTTTGTCAAAGTTTTATTTCTATAGAAAATTTTGTCAAAATTTTATTTCTATAGAAAATTTTGTTAAAATTTTATTTCTATAGAAAATTTTGTCAAAATTTTATTTCTATAGAAAATTTTGTCAAAATATTATTTCTGGAGAAAAGTTTGTGAAAATTGTATTTCTATTGCAAATTTTGTTAAAATTTTATTTCTATAGAAAATTTTGTCAAAATTGTATGTCTATAGAAAATTTTGTCAAACTGAATTATATACGTATATGATCGATCTTTTTTGATTTAATATATACCACGTATGGACTTACATACAATTTAGAAGACGGTGTTAGGAGGTTTTAAGATACCTTGCCATTGGCAAGCGTTACAGCAACTTAAGTAATTCGATTGTGGATGGCAGTGTTTAGAAGAAGTTTCTACGCAATCCATGGTGGAGGGTACATAAGCTTCGGCCTGGCCGAACTTACGGCCGTATATACTTGTTTAATAATGGACTCAATATTAGTGGCATACTAACTCTGTAGGTGTAAAATCAGAAATTTCTGTTCATATTGTGATAAAACTCCGATACCATGTACCCCTTAATGTTTATACCCTTCACCACTACTGTGGTACAGGGTATAATAAGTTTGTGCATTTGTATGTATCGCTTTTTCAACCGTCGAACGGAACGGACGTGTTTTTTAATAGCGGATAAAATCATCGTAATAAGTACCTACTACGAATTTCAAGTGTGGTGGGATATTAGGCCACCATGCAGAGAAATTCAAAGACATCCACTGGGTTGCTAACTTCAGGGCCCAGTGGACGAGTATCGACTGGAGTTATAGATTTGGGCAATGACCAAGAGTTAGGCCCAATTAGTCGACCTGTAGACGGGTCGACAGGTGGCGACAATTTTACAAGTCGGACCTTTTCCAAGGTAACGGCATCAAAAGGAGGTAATCCCTTACGAAAGAGATTCAAAGAACGCAGAAATGCTTTGTTTATCCTAAAGAAATTAGGATCAGTCGACCCAAGCACGTTGTCGGCTAAACAAAGCGATTCCTTAAAATGGGCTAAAGGAATTCTTGAGGCTGGAAAAAGGGAACGATCACCGGATGAGCTGCCATCCTCCAAAAGGGATCAACGATCGTTTGCCTCAGTTGCTAAAGACAGCCTTGTGATGGCTATCGTTAATAAAGGAGCATTGGACGGTATGGTTCCAAAGCAAAAATGGGGGGAAATTGAGAATGCTTTGTCTGGCGTCTACTCACAGGTGCTGGAAAAGTTTCCCGGCCCAGATCCTCGACACAAAGAGGCTGGTTGGTATCAAGGACGATTTAAGCTAGTCGCATTTGAGGACCAGAGGTCTATAGAATGTTTTAAAGCTGCTCTGATACTAATTGGTGAAGTTTGGGAAGGAGCTGCTCTAGAGTTAGTCGAGAAGAAAGACATACCGGCTAGACCAAGAGCACATGCGTGGATACCTGCAAACCCTCCTGACCCTGAATCTATTTTAAATAGACTGAAACAATGCAATCCAGATCTTCCAACAGCTGATTGGAAGGTTGGCCGTTTGGATGAAGTGGATGGGCCAAGACGGCATGCAGTGTTTATATTGAACACTCAGTCTTTGCCACATCTAGCAAAGTCCCAGGGCCGTGTATGTTATGGCTTTCATTATATCCAAATGAAGGTGTATAAAAACGATCAGCTAAAGGATTCAGAAATGGACAAGCCTCTGTCTGAATCAGAAGTAAGCGGATCCTCTTGCGAAGTCGAGGGGGATACCAAGACATTTGAAGACATGGATAGATACCGTATGCGTGAGGAGGCTTCTACTGCCTCAGAACTCACCAAAGTTGAACCTATGGTTATTGCGAGAGTCACCGATATCTCTAAAGAGGACATTCTTGATGACTCGATTGAAGCGGCTGATGTGACGGTTGTTGAAAATCTCGATGGTCCTACGGATCCTCCAGATAAATCTTCATCATTGTAAGGCTGCATGTGCTGCCTTAAAAGTTCTCCTGATGAAAGGGGACATAGATATAGTTCTTATTCAAGAACCATATGTTTATAAAAACAAAATATGTGAATTAAGTACTCCGGGGTTCAAACTATTGCAGTATAGTGGTAATGATGTAAATCGAGCCTGTATAATTGCTAAAAACGAGCTCAACTTGTTTCTGCCAGTTTAGAAATAGCCAAATGCAAATATTGGGTATCTTCGGTCTACATGGGACATGACAGGGAGATGCCTCCATATGCCGTTAAGACCTTAGTGGAGGAGTCACGGAAAACAAAGACGAAACTCATTATGGGATGCGATGCGAATGCACATCATAGTATATGGGGAAGTAGTGATACTAATGCAAGGGGAGAGTCGCTAATAGAGTTTATTTTGCGTACTAATCTGGTAGTTTGCAACAAGGGAGATGTCCCAACCTTTGTCACTAAAAACAGGCAAGAGGTTTTGGACATCACCTTGGCCTCGCAAGAACTGAATGAAATGATATCTGAGTGGCATGTTTTAAGTGAACACAGCTTCTCAGATCATCGCTACATCAGTTTCAAATTTGATGTTCATACCACCAAGACCATATTTCCGCCAAATGCAAGGAAAGCTGACTGGAATAGGTATAGGGAATCGTTCAATATGATGATACCGGAAATACCAGAGACAAATATGAGAACTGTGCAAGATATCGAATACGCAGTGGAGCGGATTACTAAGGCCTTCAACATCTCACTGAAAGCTGCATGCCCTAGAGGAAAGCCAAGGGGGAAACATCGACCACCATGGTGGTCTACGGAATTAAGTAATATGAGGAAATCCTGCAGGAAGCTCTTTAACAAGGCAAAGTCCACCAGAGCTTCTGAGGACTGGGACGCTTACAAGAAGATTCTGAGAGGATACAAGCGAGAACTGAGAAAGGCTCAGCATAACTCTTGGAATGCTTACTGCAGCAGTATTGAGAATACGTCCGAGGCTTCCAGACTACGGAAGGTTCTAGCATCCACCAACTCCGCTCCAGGTTTCATTAAAACATCGGAGGGCAATTGGACAACGTCCAGTGAGGAGACGCTGGAGGTACTATTGGACACACATTTTCCTGGAAATCAGACGGTTGAACCATGTACTGGCGGTGCCACAGTTGCTCAGCGGTCATTTCCTGTCGAGGAAATTGTATCGGAAACTAGAATAAGATGGGCGCTAAATAGCTTTGGACCATTCAAATCCCCTGGACCTGATGGAATTACTCCGGCGGAGTTACAAGCTGTAACTGACAAAATTATCCCCTGGTTGTCGGTGATATATAAAGGATGTATCAACTTATCATATATCCCAGGAAAGTGGAGGGAAACAAAAGTCGTCTTCATACCTAAAGCGGGAAAAGCCTCTCACTCGAGGGCGAAGGATTTCCGACCAATCAGCTTATCCTCATTCCTACTTAAGACTCTGGAGAGGATTATAGATATTTATCTTAGAACTAGCATCGATTCAAGTTTGTTCTCGAAACGACAGCATGCATACTCGAAGGGCAGGTCTACTGAGACCGCACTACATGAACTAGTCAGCTTTATTGAAAGCTCACTATCTGTCAAAGAATACACAATCGTGGCGTTTCTAGACATCGCAGGGGCGTTCAATAATGTCCATCCGAGCTCGATATTAAATGGACTGACAACTCTGAATGTTGATCCATGTATACTCAGACTGCTAGACGAACTGCTAATGAAGAGACGTATTTCAGCCACACTGGGACAAGCAAACATACAAAAGTATGTGAACAGAGGCACTCCCCAAGGAGGAGTTCTATCACCTCTTCTTTGGAATGTTGCTATAAATAGCCTTCTGGTTACTCTTGAAAAAGAAAGGATAAAAGTGGTGGCATACGCAGATGATGTAGCTCTGGCAGTCAGGGGAAAATTCCCATCCACAATCAGAGATATTATTCAGAGGGCCCTCCGGATGACTGAACAATAGGCGAAAGACAATGGTCTTGGGGTAAATCCTGCAAAGACAGAATTAGTCATGTACTGCAAAGATCGCAAAACTCCCACGGTTAGGCCTATTTCCTTAGGGGGTATTGAAATTCCCTTTGGTGATTGTGCAAAATACCTTGGCGTTATTTTGGACAGGAAGCTGAACTTTAAGCTTAATATTGAAGAAAGGGCGAGGAAGGCAACTATAGCTTTGTACTCGTGCAAAAAGGCAATAGGAAAAAAGTGGGGACTAAAACCAAAAATTGTGCATTGGCTATACACGGCAGTGGTTAGACCTATAATGCTATATGGTGTTGTAGTCTGGTGGCCGGCACTTCAGAAACCGACTGGTTTAGATAAAGTTCAGCGTATGGCGTGTTTGTGTATTTCAGGCGCATTCAGCAAGACAGGAACAAATTCCCTTAATGTCATGCTGCATCTATTGCCTTTAGACATTTTGGCCAAACAGTCAGCTGCAACAACGGCTGTGCGGTTGCGCGAACTATCGCTGTGGTCGGAAAAAGGTTACGGTCACAGTTCTGTCCTCAAAACAATGTCAGATGTGCCTAACGTAGTGGATTACACTTTGGCGAGTCCACTTTTCGACAAAAAGTTTGAGACTCCAATCCCCAACAGTGAGGCGTGGTGCACACAGACCCCGGGGAATAAAGAATATATAGATTTCTACACTGATGGCTCCAAATTGGATGGACAAGTGGGTTTCGGAGTATATTCTAATGATTTGGAACTTCGAATAGCGAAAAGATTACCTAATCACTGTAGTGTTTTTCAGGCAGAAATATTAGCAATAAGAGAGGTGGCGAATTGGCTGAGAAGTAATGTTCCAAAAAATGTGGGCATTAATATATACTCAGACAGTCAACCTGCAATAAAATCCTTGGACTCTGTGTTCCTCAACTCGAAAACGGCCATCGATTGCCGCAAATCTCTCAATGAGATGGCTGAGCAGTACAATATTCACCTAATATGGGTGCCTGGCCATAGGAACATACCGGGGAACTGCGAAGCCGATGAGTTGGCAAGGCTAGGGACTACCTTACATATTCCAGGGGAACTAGAATTTGTTGGTATGCCCCTAGCTACCTGCAAGCTCATGCTGCGTGAGAAGGCTGTTATGATGGCAAATGTTCGATGGGAGAATTGCAAGGGTTGTAACGACACCAAGCAAATATGGCCCCATTTCAACTTAAACCGCACACTAGATATGCTAATGTTCTCGAGACGTCAGATATCACTCCTGATATCTGCTATAACGGGTCGCTGCCTGATAGGAGATTTTGCAAAAACTATTGGCGCGAAGTATAATGACTATTGTATGAGCTGTCATGATGCGGAGGAAAAATAATCAATTAAACACCTCTTGTGTGAGTGTCCTGCATTTTGTGTAAAGCGCAAGCAACTTTTAGGAGCATATAGCTTCAGATTACTGGCGGATCTGGAAAACGTTAACTTAAGCAGTCTGCTAATGTTTTTGGAACAATCTGGTTGGTTCAACAAAGAAAAATAATCAAGAAGGTTCAGCGGTTAAAACTAGAAGTGCCCATATGTAATAGGTACTTTTAGTTAATGTGGTATCACAATGGACTGAATAGTCTAAGTGAGCCTGAATCTTAATCGGGCTGCCACTTTAACCTAACCTAACCTAACCTATGTATCGCCAAGAAATAGTGGTAATAGACCCATCTTTTAGTATACCGATCGGCTTAGAATTAAATTCTGAGTCGATTTAGCGATGTCCGTCTGTCTGTCCGTCCGTCTGTCTGTATATGTAATTTTGTGCACAAAGTACAGCTCGCAATTGAAGTCCGATCGTCCTCAAATTTGGCAGAGGGCCGTTTCTTGGGACAGAGACAATCGATATTGGTTTTGGAAAAAATCGGTTCAAATTTAGATATAGCTGCCATATATATTTATCCCCGATGTGGTCATAGTTAGCGTGTTTATCAACCGATTTTCTTGAAATACCGTACATCCAAATATTTTATGAATCTCGAAAATCTTGCAAAATATCAGCCAAATCGGTTCAGATTTAGATATAGCTCCCATATATATCTTTCGCGCGATATGGACTTATATGGCCCCAGAAGCCAGATTTTTGGCCGAATTTGGTTGAAATTTTGCACTAGTAGTACAATTAGAAGTATAGTCAAGTGTGCAAAATTTGATTGAAATCGGTTCAGATTTAGATATAGCTCCCATATATATCTTTCGCCCGATATGGACTAATATGGTCCTAAAAGCCATAGTTTTGGCCCAATTTGGTTGAAATTTTGCACAGGGAGTAGATTTAGCATTGTAGCTATGCGTGCCAAAGTTGATTGAAATCGGTTCAGATTTAGATATAGCTTCCATATATATTTTTCGCCCGATATGGACTTATATGGCCCCAGAAGCCAGAGTTTTGGCCAAATTTGGTTGAAGTTTTGCACTAGGAGTACAATTAGTAATATAGTCATGTGTGCCAAATTTGATTGAAATTGGTTCAGATTTAGATATAGCTCCCATATATATGTTTTTCTGATTTCGACAAAAATGGTCAAAATACCAACATTTTCCTTGTTAAATCGCCACTGCTTAGTCGAAAAGTTGTAAAAATGACTCTAATTTTCCTAAACTTCTAATACATATATATCGAGCGACAAATCATAAATAAACTTTTGCGAAGTTTCCTTAAAATTGCTTCAGATTTAAATGTTTCCCATATTTATATCCTTCACCACTACTGTGGTACAGGGTATAATAAGTTTGTTTTTTACTAAAATTGTGTTCCACCCTAGTGCATTAGCCAACCTAAATTTTGAGTCTATGGGTTTTGTAAAAGTCTATCAAATTCTGTCCAAATCGAGTGATATTTAAATGTATGTATTTGGGACAAACCTTTATATATAGGATGTGATATGGTATCGAAAATTTAGATCTACAAAGTGGTGCAGGGTATAATATAGTCGGCCCCGCCCGACTTTAGACTTTCCTTACTTGTTTTTTACTAACATTGTGTTCCTCCCCATGGGATTAGCCGACTTAAATTTCAAGTCTATAGATTTTGTAGAAGTCTAACAAATTTTGTCCGGATCGGGTCAGATTTAAATATATGTATATGTGACCATAAACCTTCATATATAGCATCCAACAACACATTTTAAGGATTTGATATGGTATCAAAAATGTGGATCTACAAAGTGGTGCAGGGTATAATATCGTCGGCCCCGCCGCCCAATGTTTCCTGCAAACTTCTTGCGAAGTGAGAATACACCTGTCTTTGGAAGATCATTTTCGGTTATTATACCCTCCACCATATATTAACTTTGACATTCCGTTTGTAGCACATCGAAATATTGCTCTAAGAACCCATAAAGTATATATATTCTGGGTCGTGGTAAAATTCTGAGTCGATCTGAGCATGTCCGTCCGTACGTACGTCTATTGAAATCACACTAACTTCCGAACGAAACAAGCTATCGACTTGAAACTTGGCACAAGTAGTTTTTATTGATGTAGGTCGGACAGTATTGCAAATGGGCCATATCGGTCCACTTTTACGAATAGCCCCCATATAAACGGACTACCAAATTTGGCTTGCGAAGCCTCTAAGAGAAGCAAATTTCATCCGATCCGGCTGAAATTTGGTAGGTAGTGTTAGTATATCGTCTCCAACAACCATGCAAAAATCCATAATTATATATAGCCCCCATATAAACCGATCCCCCGAAATTTCATCCGATCTGGCTGAAATTTTGTACATGGTGTTAGTATATGGTCTCTAATGACCATGCAAAAATTGGTCTACATCGGTCAATAATTATATATAGCCCCCATATAAACCGATCCACAGATTTGACCTCCGGAGCCCCTTGGAAGAGCAAAATTCATCCGATTCGTTTGAAATTTGGTACGTGATGTTAGTATATGGCATCCAACAACCATGCAGGAATTGGTTCATATCAGACCATAATTATATATAGCCCCCATATCCCCAGATTTGACCTCTGGTGCCTTTCGGATAAGCAAAATTAATCCGATCTGGTTGAAATTTGGTACGTGTTGGTAGTATATGATATTTAACAACCATGCCAAAAGTGGTCTATATCAGTCATTACCATATATAGCCGCCATATAAACCGATCCGGATATTTGGTTTTGAAGCCACTTGGAGGTGCAAATTTCATCCGAATCAGTTGAAATTTGGTACATTGTGCTAGTATATGGCCGTTAACAACCATCCTTAGGTCCATATCGGTCTATAGTTATATATAGCCCTAAGGTAAATCGATTCCCAATCACACAAAAATTGGTCCATATCAAGTTCATAATTGTATATAGCCCCCATATAAGCGACCCCCATATTTCAATTCTGGCTCTCTACGTACCGTGCAAAAGTCCATATCGATTCGTAATTATTTGTAGACTTACCTATACATAACTTTTTTGTCTAATATATACCACGTATGGACTAACATCACAATTTAGAAAACGGTGTTAAGAAGTTTTAAGATACCACAACCCAAGTAATTCAATTGTGGATGACAGTCATTCGTAGAAGTTTCTACGCAATCCATGGTGGAGGGTACATAAGATTCGGCCTGGCCGAACTTACGGCCGTATATGCTTGTACATTATTAAAAGTAATGACTTCGTAAGAACTTGCAAATTTTGTTTGCTGGGTTATTCTTATAGCACATTCATATGATGGCTACAAAGAATTTAAATTCAATATTGAACGGAATGTGGCGACAATAGCCCATGGTAGAGAAAAACTAATGACAGTCCAAATTAAAAATGTAACCAAATCAGTTAGTTGTGCCGATTAGTGGTGTTTGCCAAAACAAAATACATTTTCAACACGGTTGGATGGTTTGATGTGTGTTTTTCATTGTCTAGCACTAAAAATGCCCCCAAAAAAATTCATTTCCATCCATACGATCGATATGGTAAAAAGGAACGTCTGACTTTACAATCTTGGTATTGCTGCTGTTAGATAACTGGCAGCAATGCTGGTTCTGTGGATCTTGGGCTGGTAACTGTTAGTTGGTTGATGGTGTTGGTGGCGGTGGCGGTGCTATTGGTGCCGCAGTACATTTTGTATAATCGGTTTCAGGTGCTAGTTTCACAGATACTCGACACGTATTTTGTGAGTGCCAAATGCATAATAAATAGCAGCATGCCTGACATTTAACAAGCATGCAATATAATGAGGCAGTCAAGAAGTCTGAACCGAAATTCCTTCCATGCATACTGTAATGCTGCAAATGTTGCAAACAGTTGATTACACTCTTCCCTGAATCAAATAAAATGTTTAACACTCAAAATCGTAGGCACACTGATGTGGTCGAATGCAAATTAGGAAACAGGACATATTAAAGAAGCTACCCCAGATCATAACTGTTTTAAAGTACCCTCGTAATACTGAGGTTTAAGGTTTAATATTTAATAAAGGAAGAAAATAAATATTATTGGAAATTTATATTTGGACATACATAAAAGTTAAACGGTTAGATTAACGGTTTTAGGCGCACTTACACGGACGAAAGGACTGTTTTTCATATGCTTGGGTGTAAAAATTACCCAAATCAAATTTGTTAACACAATATTTTTAAGTGCAAGCATATAAGGTTCATAAACTAGCATAACATGTTTGGGACATACGAGTATATGTTACAACATATTGTGTTTGGGGCACAAAAGGCTTGTAAATATAAAATGCTTGGATGCAAACATATATTAATTTAGAAATAGTATATAAACATATATGTGTTTAGAAAGAGAGGTCTACAGAGTATACTGCAAGTAAAAGAATGGAAGTAACCAATTGGTGCCTTAAACAAGTATATACAGCAGTAAGTTCGGCCGGGCCGAATCTTAAATACCCACCACCATGAACCAAATATTAGGGTTTCCTTTGAAATTTCAGGAGGGCTTGAGGACTTGAGGACACAACCCGAAGATAAATTTAAAGATTTCACCTATGAGGACTATATCAGATTCTGGATTTATAAGAACCATTTTTGTTTGAGGTTTAGAGGAATCATTAACATCTCTTGTAAGTGTGCAAGAAAATTATAAAATAACGTCTTGATTTGAAATCTTAAATCTGTAGAAGTAAAATCTGGAAATTTTACATTGAGTTTCAAACAATTTTCATGATCAGTGCGCCTTCTACACCCTCAAGAAGTGAAGTCGGTCTATATGGAGGCATTACCAAATGGACCGATAAAAACTTAATCCGATACACGTTTTTGTGAGCCTAAAATACCAGAATATTTACAATTTCAGGCATATCAGATAAAAACTACGGTTTCTAGAAACCCAAGGAGTTAAATCGGGAGATCGTTCTTATGGGGGCTATACTAAAATATGGACCGATACGCACCATTTTCGGCACACCTCTTTGTGACCCGAAAATACCTCTAGATTTCCAATTTCAGGCAAATAGGATAAAAACTTCGGATTCTAGAAGCCCAAGAAGTAAAATTGGGAAATCGGTCTATATGGGGGCTATACCAAAATATGGATCGATACTCACCATTTTCGGCACACCTCTTTATGGTCCTAAAATACCTCTAGATTTCCAATTTCAGACAAATTGGATAAAAACTACGGTTTCCCAAGACCCCAAATCGGGAGATCGGTCTATATGGGGGCTATCCCAAAATATGGACCGATACTCACAATTTTTGGCACACGTATTTGTGGTCCTACAATACCTCTAGATTTCCAATTTCAGGTAAATTGAATAAAAACTGCGGTTTCTATAAGCCCAAGAAGTAAAATCGGGAGATCGGTCTATATGGGGGCTATACCAAAATATGGACCGATACTCACAATTTATGGCACACATATTTGTGGTCCTACAATACCTCTAGATTTCCAATTTCAGATAAATTGAATAAAAACTGCGGTTTCTATAAGCCCAAGAAGTAAAATCGGGAGATCGGTCTATATGGGGGCTATACCAAAATATGGACCGATACTCACAATTTTTGGCACACGTATTTGTGGTCCTACAATACCTCTAGATTTCCAATTTCAGGTAAATTGAATAAAAACTTCGTTTTCTATAAGCCCAAGAAGTAAAATCGGGAGATCGGTCTATATGGGGGATATACCAAAATATGGACCGATACTCACAATTTTTGGCACACGTATTTGTGGTCCTACAATACCTCTAGATTTCAAATTTCAGGTAAATTGAATAAAAACTGCGGTTTCTAGAAGCCCAAGAAGTAAAATCGGGAGATCGGTCTATATGGGGGCTATACCAAAACGTGGACCGATACTCACCATTTTTGGCACATCTCTTTATGGTCATAAAATACCTCCAGATTTCAAATTTCAGGCAAATTGGATAAAAACTACGATTTCTATAAGCCCAAGACCCCAAATCGGGAGGTCGGTTTATATGGGGACTATATCAAAACCTGGACCGATATAGCCCATCTTCGAACTTGACCTGCCTGCAGACAAAAGACGAGCTTGTGCAAAATTTCAGCACGATTGCTTCATTATTGCAGTCTGTAGCGTGATTACAACAGACAGACAGACAGACAGACAGACAGACAGACAGACGGACAGACGGACATCGTTATATCGTCTTAGAATTTCTCCCTGATCAAGAATATATATACTTTATATAGTCGGAAATCGATATTTCGATGCGTTACAAACGGAATGACAAACTTATTATACCCCCGTCACCATTCTATGGTGGTGGGTATAAAAATATATATATATATATATATATATATATATATATATATATATATATATATATATATATATATATATATATATATATATATATATATATATATATATATATATATATATATATATATATATATATATATATATATATATATATATATATATATATATATATATATATATATATATATATATATATATATATATATATACAAAGAAAATTTCATTAAATTTTTTTCAAACGTTTCAGACAAGCTTTAGTTACAAAATATTTTAACTAACATCCAAAACACTGAATTCGGATCACACCTTGAGAAGTGATGCAAATTCAGTGCGCGAATTTTACACCACTTCCAGATCCAAAAAGATTATTTCACTATTTTTTGGAGAAGTTTTTTATACCTCCACTATAGGATGAGGGTATATTAACTTTGTCATTCCATTTGTAACACATCGAAATATTGCTCTAAGACCCCATAAAGTATATATATTCTGGGTCGTGGTGAAATTCTGAGTCGATCTGAGCATATCCGTCCGTCCGTCTGTTGAAATCACGCTAACTTCCGAACGAAATAAGCTATCGACTTGAAACTTGGCACAAGTAGTTATTATTGATGTAGGTCGGATGGTATTGCAAATGGGCCATATCGGTCTACTTTTACGTATAGCCCCCATATAAACGGACCCCCAAATTTGGCTTGCTATTGCTCTAAGAGAAGCAAATTTCATCCGATCCGGCTGAAATTGGGTACATGGTGTTAGTATATGGTCTCTAACAACCATGCAGAAATTGGTCCATATCGGTCCATAATTACATATAACCCCCATATAAACCGATCCCCAGATTTGGCTTGCGGAGCCTCTAAGAGAAGCAAATTTCATCCGATCCGGCTGATATTTGGTACATGGTGTTAGTATAGATCTCTAACAACCGTGCCGAAATTGGTCCACATCGGTCCATAATTTTATATAGCGCCCATATAAACCGATCCCCAGATTTGGCTTGCGGAGCCTCTAAGAGAAGCAAATTTCATCCGATCCGGCTGATATTTGGTACATGGTGTCAGCATATGATCTCTAACAACCATGCAAAAATTGGTCCACATCGGTCAAGAATTATATATAGCCCCCATATAAACCGATCCCCCGATTTGGCTTGCCTATCCCCACATTTGACCTCCGGAGCCCCTTGGAAGAGCAAAATTTATCCGATTCGGTTGAAATTTGGTACGTGATGTTAGTATATGGTATCCAACAACCATGCGAAAAGTGGTCCACATCAGTCCATAATCATATATAGCCTCCATATAAACCGATCCCGAGATTTGGTTTTGGAGCCTCTTGGAGGAGCAAATTTCATCCGAGTCAGTTGAAATTTGGTACATTGTGCTAGTATATGGCCGTTAATAATCATGCCTAACTAGGTCCATATCGGTCTATATATATCCCTCAGATAAATCGATCCCCAATCACACAAAAATTGGTCCATATCAACCCAGCAAAAAAATTGGAAGTTCTTCCAAAGGCACAACTTTACAAGCACTTGCAGAAGATGTACTCCCAATGATGTTCTCTATTTTAACTACACAGGAAGTTCTATTCATTCAATTTGTATACCCTTCACCACTACTGTGGTACAGGGTATAATAAGTTTGTGCATTTGTATGTAACGCCAAGAAATAATTGTCATAGACCCATCTTTTAGTTACCGATCGGCTTAGAATTAAATTCTGAGTCGATTTAGCGATGTCCGTCTGTCTGTCTGTCCGTCCGTCTGTATATGTAATTTTGTGCACAAAGTACAGGTCGCAGTTTAAGTCCGATCGTCCTCAAATTTGACATAACGTCTTTCTTCGGGTAGAAGACAATCGCTATTGATTTTGGAAAAAATCGGTTCAGATTTAGATATAGCTGCCATATATAGTTATCACCGATTTGATCATAATTCACATATTTATGAACCGACGTTCTTCAAATTTTGTACATCTGAATGTTTTGTCAGTCCCGTAAAAACTGCCAAATATCAGCTAAATCGGTTCAGATTTATATATAGCTCCCATATATATCTTTCGTCCGATTTGGACTTATATGGCCCCAAAAGCGAGAGTTTTGCCCTGATTTGCTTCAAATTTTGCACAACAAGTACGTTTAATGGTATCGTTATTTGTGCCAAATTTAGTTGAAATCGGTTCAGATTTAGATATAGCTCCTCTATATATCTTTCGTCCGATTTTGACTTATATGGCTTCATAAGCCAGAGATTTGGCCTGATTTGATTAAAATTTTGTACAAGGGGTACTTTTAATAGTATCGTTAATTATACCAAATTTAGTTGAAATCGGTTCAGATTTATATATAGCTCCCATATATATCTTTCGACCGATTTGGACTTATATGGCCCCAAAAGACAGAGTTTTGCCTGATTTGCTTCAAATTTTGCACACTAAGTACGTTTAATAGTATCGTTAAGTGTGCTTAATTTGGTTAAAATCGGTTCCGATTTAGATATAGCTCCCATATATATCTTTCGTCCGATTTGGATTTATATGGCCTCAAAAGCCAGAGTTTTGCCCTGAGTTGCTTGAAATTTTGCACAAGGAGTACGTTTTATAGTATCGTTAATTGTGCAAAATTTAGTTGAAGTCGGTTCAGATTTAGATATAGCTCCCATATATATCATTAGCCCGATTTGGACTAATATGCTCACAGAGGCAAAAGTGCTACTCTGATTTACGTGAAATTTTGCAGAGGGAGTAGAATTGAACTTGAAACTTTGCACAGGCAGTAGAATTAAGGTTCTGCATATGCGTGTTTATTTTGGTTGAAATCGGTTCAGATTTTGATATAGCTCCCGTATATATCTTTCGTCCGTTTTTCCGTCATATGACACAGAGGTCAAAGTTGTTATCCGATTTACGTGAAATTTTGCACAGGGAGTAGATTTAACATAGTAACTATGCATGTGAAATTTGATTGCAATCGGTTCAGATTTCGATATAGATTCCATATATATGTTTTTCCTATTTAGGCAAAACTGGCCGAAATGCCTACATTTTCCTTATCAAATCGCCACTGCTAAGTCGAAAACCTATGAAAATGACTCAAATTTTCCTATTACTCTATTACACATCTATCGACCGATAAATCATAAATACACTTTTGCGAAGTTGCCTCAAAATTGGTTCATATTTAAATGTTTCCCCTATTTTTTTTACACCTCAGCGCATTAGCCGACTTAAATGTAAAATCTATAGGTATTGCAGAACTCTGTACAGATCTGCTCAGATATACAGAATACATGTGTATGGATTACACATATGGACATTATATGGACATTGGACGGATTTGATATGGTATCGAAAATGTGGACTTACAAAGTGGTGAAGGGTATAATATAGTCGGCCCAGCCCGACTTTAGACTTTCCTTACTTGTTTTGTTTCAAATTGTTTAAAAACAGTTTAAGGATTCACAAAATGGTACGAATTATTTAATTTTTTTTCGAAAAAAATGCTAAATCCAATCAAGAAAAATTGTGAATTTTTTAAAATATTTGAAGTCAAACGTTTCAGACAGTCGTTAGAATCCATTAAAAATCACAGAAAGTATCACAGATTTTTTTAATTTACATCCAAGACATTGAATTTTGATTACAGCTAAAGAAGTAATGCAAATACAGTGCACCGGCTGTTGAAATGGAGGACTTCCGTCCTATGACAAGCCCATGTTAAATTCATCGCTTCTGCATCAATTTTGTACCACTTACGGATCCAAAAAGAACATTTTCATTACTTTTTTGGCGACGCTTTTTTTGCTGGGAAGTTCATAATTGTATGTAGCCCCAATATAAGCAACCCCCATATTTCAATTCTGGGTCTCTACGTACCGTGCAAAGGTCCATATCGATTCGTAATTATTTGTAGACATACCTATACATACCTCTTTTTTGTCTAGTGTAACATATACCACGTATGGACTAACTCACAATTTAGAAAACGATGTAAAGAAGTTTTAAGATACCACCACCAATCGAATTATTGTGGATGACAGTCTTTCGTAGAAGTTTCTACGGCCTGGCCGAACTTACGGCCGTATATACTTTTTTTTTTTTTTTTTTTTTTTTTTTTTTTTTAGCTGGACAGTTCAGTCCATTACGATGCGGCAAGTGGTAAATACACGAATCTTTGGTTTATTGAATAAATTAGATTAAACACTCCGTATGTTATACATTGGCATGTTGGCCTCACACCTAAACAATATAAATATATATATATATATATATATATATATATATATATATATATATATATATATATATATATATATATATATATATATATATATATATATATATATATATATATATATATATATATATATATATATATATATATATATATATATATATATATATATATATATATATATATATATATATATATATATATATATATATATATATATATATATATATATATATATATATATATATATATATATATATATATATATATATATATATATATATAAGCTATCAATGTGAAACTTGGCACTAGTAATTGCTATTAATGTTGGTCGGACGGAACTGATCACATCGGACCACTTATAGGTATAGAGGTAGGTATGGCATCTAACAACCACGCAAAAAATGGTCCATATCGGTCCATAATTAAAATATATGGGAGCTATAACTCCCATATAAACCAATCCACAGATTGGGCTTGAAAATTCTCTAGGAGAAGCAAAATTCAACCGATCTGGTTGAAATTTGCATGCAAAATTATCCATATTGCTCCTTAATTATATATAGACCCCATATAAACTGATCCCCAGATTTGATTTTCTGCGCTTCATGGAGGTGGAAGCAGGGCTGTGGAGCCGGAGTCGGAGTCTTGGAGTCGGAGTCTGAAGATTTTGCTGGAGTCGGAGTCGTAAAAATTTTGCTCGACTCCGGCTAAACCAAATTTTTTAAAACACTTCACATTTTTGTAACTAAGCAAGTTTTTACGCAAATTAGTTTCCATTGCGTTATTCATTCGAAAAAATTTAGTCAAATTTTTATTTCTATAGAAAATTGAGTCAAAATTTTGTTTCTATAGAATATTTTGCAAAATTTTATTTCTATAGAAAATTTTGCAAAATTTTGTTTGTAACACAAAAATTTTTTCAAAATTTTATTTCTATTGATAATTTTATGTCTATAAAACTTTAAGTCAAAATTTTATTTTTATAGAAAATTTTGCCAAAATTTTATAGTAATAGATTTTTGTATTAGAAAATTTGGTCAAAATTTTATTTCTATAGAAAATTTTGCCAAAATTTTATAGTATAGGTTTTTTTTATTAGAAAATTTTGTCAAAATTTGATTTCCATAGATAAATTTGTCAAAATTTTATTTCTATATAAAATTTAGTCAAAATTTTGTTTCTTTAGAATATTTTGCAGAATTTTATTTACTACACAAAAATTTGTCTAAAATTGTATTTGTATTGATAATTTTTCCAAAATTTTATTTCTATAAGAAAAAATTGTCAAATTTTATTTCTATAGCAAATTTTCTCAAAATTTTTTTGTCTTACTGATGCTCACTGATACTGCTATAAAAAATGTATTCAACATTTTATTACTATAGAAATATTTTTTTCTCAAAATTTTATTTCTATAGAAAATTTAGTCAAAATTTTGTTTCTATAGAATATTTTGCAAAATTTTATTTCTATAGAAAATTTTGCAAAATTTTGTTTGCTACACATTTTTTTTAATTGTATTTCTATTGATAATTTTTCTATAAAAAATGTTTGCCAAATTTTATTTCTATAAAAGTTTTATTCAAAATTTTATTTCTATATGTTTGGTCAAAATTTGATTTCTATAGAAAATTTTGCCACAATTTTATTTCTATAGAAAAATTCTGCAAAATTTTATTTACTAGACACATACAAATGTGTATGCTCACTGATACTCACTGCTAAGACGAAAACTTGTAGAAATGACTCAAATTTTCAAATTTTTCAATGAATGAATCATAAATGCATTTTTGCGAAATTGTCTAAACAATTATAAATATTTCCCAAATTTTGTAGAAGTCTGATTTGAGATTTTATCAAAATGTAGATCTAAATACAAATTTGGGCAGAGTATATTATAATCGGCCCGCCCGACTTTAGACTTTCCTTGCATTTTTATTTTTTGTTAAAATTATGTTACGTCCCATAACGTTAGATTTAAATTTTAAGTACATAGATTTTGTAGAAGTATATACAATTTTGTCTAAATCGATTCAGATTCAAATTCATTCATATGGGAATATAAACCTTTATATAGCTCGCAACAAATTTAAAGGATTTGAGATAGTATCAATAATTTTGATCCACAAATACATATACTGTTGGTATCTTCTCATATTATGATGGGTATTTATATCATTATTTTATTTATTAAACATTGCCCTAAATTTGAAATATAGAGTTCAATTGCCATCTAATGTGCAATTAAGAACTTTTTTTTGCACACATAAATAAATACGATACTTTATATCGATCCACTTACGGTACACCCACAATAGAACTACAAATTATTGGCATTAAAACTAGATTTAGTTATATTACCCGGAGTCGACTCCGGAGTCGGAGTCGAGCTGATGAAAAATGCTGGAGTCGGAGTCGGAGTCGAGCAAAATTGGCTCGACTCCACAGCCCTGGGTGGAAGCTTCATCAAACTTCTGCCTCTAACGAACAAGCCAAAATAACTGAAGTACTTTTTATACCCTAAACCACATAGTGGTCAGGGTATAATAAGTTTGATCGGCCAAAAAATGTGCCTACCAGAAATATTGATTTTAGACCCCATAAAATATATACCGATCGACTCAGAATCACCTCCTGAGTCGATCTAGCGCTTGGTGTCCGTCCGTCGGTCTGTCCATGTATTTGTTGTTCACAGGATTCCGGTCGCAATTATTAACCGATTTTGGTGACATTTGGTACAGGGATTTTTTTGGGCACAAGGACGAACGCTATTGAATTTGGAAGAAATCGGATCAAATTTAGATATAGCTCCCATATATATGTATCGCCCGATTTCGACAAATGGGGTCACGTTGCGCTTTTTTTCCAACTGATCGTCACCAAATTTGGCAAAAGGTAATATTTTCCATCGCCCTTCAAGTCTGAAAAGTTTCATCCAAATCGGTTCAGATTTAGATATAGCTCTCATATATATGTATCGCCCGATTTTCCCAAATTTGGCCACAAAACCTTTATTTATCAACCGATCTTACTCAAAGTTGGCTACATATAATCTTCTATAGCACTAACTATATGTGCAAAAAATCATCGAAATCGGTTAAGATTTAGCTATAGCTTCCATATATATGTACCGCCCGATTTTTCTAAATTTGGCCATAAAACCCTTATTTATCAACCGATCTTACCCAAATTTGGCTAAATGTAGTCTTCTATAGCACTAACTATATGTGCAAAAAATCATCGAAATCGGTTCAGATTTAGATATAGCTCCCATATATATGTATAGCCCGATTTTCCCAAATTTGTCCATAGAACCCTTATTTATTAACCGATCTTACTAAAAGTTGGCTAGATCCAGTCCTCTATAGTACTAACTATATGTGCAAAATTTCATCGAAATCGGTTCAGATGTAGATATAGCTCCCATATATGTATCACCCGATTTTGAAAAATTCGCCCCTAATAACCTTATGTTTGACCATACAGGCCTCATTTCTTAACTGATCTTACTCAAATCTTGCACAAGGTAACTTTTTGTGGTATTAATCCAACCCGCAAAATATTATGCAAATTGGTTCAGATTTAGATATAGCTTCCATATATATGCATCGCTCGATTTTCCCAAATTTGGCCATAGTACTCTTATTTATTAACCAATGTTACTCAAATTTCAAATTTTGATGTACTAGCCGATCGTATTTATACGTACTTGTAGCTCTTACATAAGAATATTGCTCGATTTGTACAAATTTTTATTTATTACCCACACTAATTTAACGATTTTCTCTTTTTTAATAATGTGTTCAATATTGGTGGCATACTAACTCCGTAGGTGCAATATCAACACAGCCAGTGTTGTTAAAGTATATGTCGGGTTTTTCTAATATTTAGCGTCTTGTAGGGACCTAGGACCACAATGTAGGGACATTTTCACTCAACACAATTTGTAATAATTTTTACATTTTGGTGGCTCTAGAGGAGGAAATTAGAAGCCGGCAAGGCTTGATCTTTAACAATGTGTGGTAAACTTTATTCCTGTAGAAAATTTTGTCAACATTTTAATTCTATAGAACATTTTGTCAAAATCGTATTTCTATAGAAATTTTTTCAAAATATTATTTCTATAAAAAATTTTCTAAAAATTTTATTTCTGTGGAATTTTTTCTCAAAATTTTATTTCTATAGAATTTATTGTCAAAATTTTATTTCTATAGAAAAATTTCTCACAAAAATTTGTTTATAGAAACTTTTTCCAAAATTTTATTTTAGATTTCTACCAACTGTGGCAACCGTGGTGGTAATACAAATTTATATTCTAAGTTATATACGTTGCATATTCATGTTTTAAGATAATAAAGTACTTAGAACCATTTTTGTTTTGCAAATTTTTTTAAATTTAACGAAAACTATAGTAGGGAAAATTGTTTGGGAATGTATAGGAAAGTAGGGAACTTTTTTTGTCCTTGTAGGGTAAACCGAACATTTTCCCTGGCAACATTGACTATGAGCTATAGTCCGATTGACACAAAGCACCCATAGACATGTACCCCTTAATTTTCTTAAATATGCAACTGCGGTTTATCTCCCAGACCTATATGTTACCCCACAAATGCTTATGATTACTAATTCTGTAATGGTGGTTTAGGGTATGATATAGTCGGCCCCGCCCGACTTTCTACTTTACTTACTTGTTATTTTACTGATTAAATTACTAAAACTATCAATGTGGACTGAATATCCTCATTGAGCCTAAATACATTGGTTATTTGTAAGCTCGGAAACGACTGAACCGACTTACATTAAATTTTCAGGGAGTGTAGAGAATGATCATGAAGTGGAAAAGGTTTCTTATATGGGGAGAACGATTAGCTCAATCACACACTCAAAAAAAGTTTACTTGGATCCAAAGATTTTGGCCTTCTCTTAAAGATTTTGGTATTGATTCCGGGCCAAAGATGCGGCTTCTTTAAAATAAAGACATTCTTTAAAATAAATTAAGTCAGAGATTCCATTTATCGAATTTTCATTCTCTTTTTGCGGTATATTCATAAAGCTATTCACGTACAAACATATGACACTTTAACAAGTATATACGGCAGTAAGTTACGCAAGGCCGAATCTTATGTACCCTCCACCATAGATTGCGTAGAAACTTCTACGAAAGACTGTCATCCACAATCGAATTACTTCTTAACATCGTTTTCTAAATTGTGAGTTAGTCCATACGTGGTATATATTAGACAAAAAAGGTATGTATAGGTAAGTCTACAAATAATTACGAATCGATATGGACTTTTGCACGGTACGTAGAGAGCCAGAATTGAAATATGGCGGTCGCTTATATGGGGGCTATATACAATTATGAACCAATTTTTGTGTGATTGGGGATCGATTTATGTGAGGGCTATGACAGGTTGGCTGATAAGTCCCCGGTCTGACACATAGATGGCGTCGCTAGTATTAAATGCATATTATGTTTACATAGTACCAACCTTCAAATGATTCGTGTCAAAATTTGACGTCTGTAAGTCAATTAATTAGTTGTGAGATAGAGCGTCTTTTGTGAAGCAATTTTTGTTATTGTGAAAAAAATGGAAAAAAAGGAATTTCGTGTTTTGATAAAATACTGTTTTCTGAAGGGGAAAAATAAGGTGGAAACAAAAGCTTGGCTTCATAAAGAGTTTCCGGATTCTGCCCCAGGAAAATCAACAATAATTGATTGGTATGCAAAATTCAAGCGTGGTGAAATGAGCACGGAGGGCGGTGAACGCAGTGGACGCCCGAAAGAGGTGGTTACCGTCGAAAACATAAAAAAAAAATCCACAAAATGATTTTGAATAACCGTAAAATGAAGTTGATCGAGATAGCAGAGGCCTTAAAGATATCAAAGGAACGCGTTGGTCATATCATTCATCAATATTTGGATATGCGGAAGCTCTGTGCAAAATGGGTTCCGTGCGAGCTCACATTTGACCAAAAACAACAATGTGTTGATGATTCTGAGCGGTGTTTGCAGCTGTTAACTCGTACTACACCCGAGTTTTTCCGTCGATATGTGACAATGGATGAAACATGGCTCCACCACTACACTCCTGAGTCCAATCGACAGTCGGCTGAGTGGACAGCGACCGGTGAACCGTCTCCGAAGCGTGGGAAGACTCAAAAGCCCGCTGGCAAAGTAATGGCCTCTGTTTTTTGGGATGCGTATGGAATAATTTTTATCGATTATCTTGGGAAGGGAAAAACCATCAACAGTGACTATTATATGGCGTTATTGGAGCGTTTGAAGGTCGAAATCGCAGCAAAACGGTTCCTTATGAAGAAGAAAAAAGTGTTGTTCCACCAAGACAACGCACCGTGCCACAAGTCATTGAGAACGATGGCAAAAATTCATGAATTGGGCTTCGAATTGCTTCCCCACCCACCGTATTCTCCAGATCTGGCCCCCAGCAACTTTTACTTGTTCTCAGACCTCAAAAGAATGCTCGCAGGGAAAAAATTTTGCATGCAATGAAGAGGTGATCGCCGAAACTGAGGCCTATTTTGAGGCAAAACCGAAGGAGTACTACCAAAATGGTATCAAAATATTGGAAGGTCGTTATAATCGTTGTATCGCTCTTGAAGGGAACTATGTTGAATAATAAAAACGAATTTGTACAAAAAAATGTGTTTTTCTTTGTTAGACCGGGGACTTATCAGCCAACCTCTTATATAACTATAGACCGATATGGACCTAGTTAGGCATGGTTGTTAACGACCATTTACTAGCACAATGTACCAAATTTCAACTGACTCGGATGAAATTTGCTCCTCCAAGAGGCTCCTAAACCAAATCTCGGGATCGGTTTATATGGGGGCTATATATGATTATGGACTGATATGGACCACTTTTGGCATGGTTGTTAAATATCATATACTACCACCACGTACCAAATTTCAAGCAGATCGGATGAATTTTGCTTCTCCAAAAGGCACTGGAGGTCAAATCTGGGGATCGGTTTATATGGGGGCTATATATAATTATGGACCGATGTGGACCAATTTGTTCATGGTTATTAGAGACCATATACTTACATCATGTACCAAATTTTAGCCGGATCGGATGGAATTTGCTTCTCTTAGAGGCTCCGCAAGCCCAATCGGGGGATCGGTTTATATGGGGGCTACATACAATTATGGATCGATGTGGACCAATTTTTTGCATGGTTGTTAGAGATCATATGCTGACACCATGTACCAATTTTCAGCCGGATCGGATGAAATTTGCTTCTCTGAGAGGCTCCGCAAGCCAAATCGGGGGATCGGTTTATATGGGGGCTATATATAATTATGGACCGATGTGGACCAATTTTTGCACGTTTGTTAGAGACCATATACTAACCCGATGTACCAAATTTCAGACGGATCGGATGAAATTTGCTTCTCGTAGAGGATTAGCAAGCCAAATTTGGGGGTCCGTTTATATGGGGGCTATACGTAAAAGTAGACCGATATGACCCATTTGCAATACCATCCGACCTACATCAATAACAACTACTTGTGCCAAATTTCAATTTCGATAGCTTGTTTCGTTCGGAAGTTAGCTTGATTTCAATAGACGTACGGACGGACGGACATGCTCAGATCGACTCAGAATTCCACCACGACCCAGAATATATATACTTTATCTGATCTTAGAGCAATATTTCGATGTGTTACAAACGAAATGACAAAGTTAATATACCCCCATCCTATGGGGGAGGGTATAAAAATCCAAATTATAACGGATACATCAACGTACAAAATGTTTTCTTAATTAAAAAAAAAAAAAACTTTTAACCAAAGATGCTAAATCCTCAAAATAAGCGCATTTGTCTTAAATTTTAGGATTCAATATTTCAGTTCATTTAAGGACGATTTCTAAAAAATGTGTTTCTTTACTTTAAGGAAAATTGGTCCTAGTTCGAAGATATTCGATTTTAACCTAGGGACGCAAATTTCCAAAATTTGTGTTCTAAATTTAATAAAAAAAAATTTTGAAGCAAAGATTATAAACTTTATCTTAATTAAAATGTCATTATTTTAAAGAAATTTTTTTTTCCTTAGTAATTTGTAAATTGCGCATACCAAAATTTAGGTTGCGTAATCTTTAATATTACGTAAATATTTTTTCAGTGCAGGGTACCATGCTTCAGTGTGCACTTTAGTCTTGAATTGAGGCATCTTAAGTTAATAATTGATGGACTTAAGTTTACCTTACCATAGAATCATTTTAAAGTTATACGCCTCTCATATACCACTGCTAGGTTGCGATCATAAAACCTATGAAAATGAATTGATCGCGATGACACACAATGGGGAAGCCTTGATGAGATTGGAAAAGCCATCCTATGCTTAAAGGCATCTTGACAAATTACCTCGTATTCGCAATTGCAAAATGCTCGCTCCATTCGATCATGAAACTACGCTATTTCTCATTTCCTTTGCGCTGGCAAGGTCCAATATGGTCTATCTCAAAATTTTCAAATGCAATATGCAAAGTCTTTGGCTATAAGATTTTCCAATATCTTGGCCATAAAATGCTATTGACACACGCAAATAATTCGGACATAAATAGTTTGCCAATATAATGGCATGCATTTTCTATGCCTTTGTGGATATTTCCTTTGCTGCTATCTCCTCATCAGAGCTTCGCATATTTTATGGTTGGAAAATGAAAGGGAAGTCATTGTGGTAATAAATGCGAATGCAAATTGAGGCCAGTTCATTTGAACAGAGAAATTGTTTGTGGTCAACCGCAATCAACCTGCAGATCACAGACTCACAACAGGTGGAGCTGTGCCGACCCCCTGGGGACTTAGACATGGTCTTACACATTAAGGGGAATTTGTGTATCCTCAATGGGGGTACAATGGACATATATTTCTATAGGCCAGCAGAATAGCTTTTGTGATTTATAATCATGAATTAGCACATAGGCATATAAATAAAAAGACACTGATGAATAATTACGAATTAACATTGTGAAGTTGTGAGTTTGATTGGAAAAAGCGACATTCGATTGATCCCTATAGGATTTTTCCAAAGTCTATTAAAAGTTTCGAGCTGAAGGGGAGATTGTAGCTGATGAGAAAACAAAATGTCTTTTTATTATAAAATATTTTCTCTCGAAATCCTTCCAAATCGCATGAAATTTACTTCACCAGGAGGTTCCAGGAGCCAAATCTGGGGTTTGGTTTATATGGGGGTTATAAAGGGTGATTCTTTTGAGGTTAGGATTTTCATGCATTAGTATTTGACAGATCACGTGGGATTTCAGACATGGTGTCAAAGAGAAAGATGCTCAGTATGCTTTGACATTTCATCATGAATAGACTTACTAACGAGCAACGCTTGCAAATCATTGAATTTTATTACCAAAATCAGTGGCAGAAAATCCGCTTTTTTATCGACAAATTTTGTTCAGCGATGAGGCTCATTTCTGGTTGAATGGCTACGTAAATAAGCAAAATTGCCGCATTTGGAGTGAAGAGCAACCAGAAGCCGTTCAAGAACTGCCCATGCATCCCGAAAAATGCACTGTTTGGTGTGGTTTGTACGCTGGTGGAATCATTGGACCGTATTTTTTCAAAGATGCTGTTGGACGCAACGTTACGGTGAATGGCGATCGCTATCGTTCGATGCTAACAAACTTTTTGTTGCCAAAAATGGAAGAACTGAACTTGGTTGACATGTGGTTTCAACAAGATGGCGCTACATGCCACACAGCTCGCGATTCTATGGCCATTTTGAGGGAAAACTTCGGAGAACAATTCATCTCAAGAAATGGACCGGTAAGTTGGCCACCAAGATCATGCGATTTGACGCCTTTAGACTATTTTTTGTGGGGCTACGTCAAGTCTAAAGTCTACAGAAATAAGCCAGCAACTATTCCAGCTTTGGAAGACAACATTTCCGAAGAAATTCGGGCTATTCCGGCCGAAATGCTCGAAAAAGTTGCCCAAAATTGGACTTTCCGAATGGACCACCTAAGACGCAGCCGCGGTCAACATTTAAATGAAATTATCTTCAAAAAGTAAATGTCATGGACCAATCTAACGTTTCAAATAAAGAACCGATGAGATTTTGCAAATTTTATGCGTTTTTTTAAAAAAAAAAGTTATCAAGCTCTTAACAAATCACCCAGACAAAAATTTGGAAGTTATTCGAAATGCACAACTTCAAAAGCACTTCCAAAAATGTTCCCCAAAGATATTCTTTATTTTAACTACACAGAAAGTTTTTAAAATTATTTTTTTTATAACTTCCTTTTTTCATATTTTTATACCCTGCGCCACACTGTGGAACAGGGTATTACAAGTTAGTGCATATGTTTGCAACACCCAGAAGGAGACGAGATAGACACATGGTGTCGATATAGCGATGTCCGTCTGTCCGTGAACACATTTTTGTAATCAAAGTCTAGGTCGCGGTTTTAGTCCAATCGACTTCAAATTTGGCAGAAGTATGTTTTTTGGCTCAGAATAGATCCCTATTGATTTTGGAAGAAATCGGTTCAGAATTAGATATAGCTCCCATATATATATTTCGCACGATATGGACTAATACGGTCCCAGAAGCCAGAGTTTTACCCCAATTTGCTTGAAATTTTGCACTAGGAGTACAATTAGTAGTGTAGTCAAGTGTGCCAAATTTTATTGAAATCGGTTCAGATTTAGATATAGATCCCATGTATATCGTTCGCCCGATTTACACTCATATGACCACAGTGGCCAATCTTTTACTCCGATTTAATTGAAATTTTGCACAGGGAGTAGAATTAGCATTGTAACTATGCGTGCCAAATTTGGTTGAAATCGGTTCAGATTTAGATATATCTCCCATATATAGCTTTCGCCCGATTTACATTTATATGACCACAGAGGCCAACTTTTAACACCGATTTAGGTGAAATTTTGCATAGGGAGTAGAATTAGCATTGTAACTATGCGTGCCAAATTTGGTTGAAATCGTTTCAGATTTAGATATATCTCCCATATATAGCTTTCGCCCGATTTACATTCATATGACCACAGAGGCCAACTTTTAACACCGATTTAGGTGAAATTTTGCATAGGGAGTAGAATTAGCATTGTAACTATGCGTGCCAAATTTGGTTGAAATCGGTTCAGATTTGGATATATATTACCCATATATAGCTTTCGCCCGATTTACACTCATATGACCACAGAGGCCAATTTTTTGCTCCGATTTAGTTGAAATTTTGCACAGGGAGTAGAATTAGTATTGTAGCTATGCGTGCCAAATTTGGTTGAAATCGGTTCAGATTTAGATATATCTCCCATATATAGCTTTCGCCCGATATACACTCATATGATCACAGAGTCCATTTTTTAACTCCGATTTAGTTGAAATTTTGCGCAGAGAGTAGAATTAGCATTGTTGCTATGCGTGCCAAATTTGGTTGAAATCGGTTCAGATTTGGATATATCTCCCATATATAGCTTTCCCCGATTTACGCTCATATGACCACAGAGGCCACTTTTTTTGCTCCGATTTAGTTGAAATTTTGCATAGAGAGTAGAATTATCATTGTAGATATGCACGCCAAATTTGGTTGAAATCGGTTCAGATTTAGATATAGCTCCCACATATAGCTTTCGCCCGATTTAAACTCATATGACCATAGAGGCCAATTTTTGCTCTGATTTAGTTGAAATTTTGCACAGGGAGTAGAATTAGCATTGTAGATATGCGTGCCAAATTAGGTTGAAATCGGTTCAGATTTAGATATATCTCCCATATATAGCTTTCGCCCGATTTACACTCATATGACCACAGAGGCCAATTTTTAACTCCGATTTAGTTGAAATTTTGCACAGAGAGTAGAATTAGCATTGTTCCTATGCGTGCCAAATTTGGTTGAAATCGGTTCAGATTTAGATATAGCTCCCATATATATGTTTTTCTGATTTCGACAAAAATGGTCAAAATACCAACATTTTCCTTGTTAAATCGCCACTGCTTAATCGAAAAGTTGTAAAAATGACTAATTTTCCTAAACTTCTAATACATATATATCGAGCGATAAATCATAAATAAACTTTTGCGAAGTTTCCTTAAAATTGCTTCAGATTTAAATGTTTCCCATATTTATTATTTACTAAAATTGTGTTCCACCCAACTTAAATTTTGAGTCTATAGATTTTGTAAAAGTCTATCAAATTCTGTCCAAATCGAGTGATATTTAAATGTATGTATTTGGGACAATCCTTTATACACGGATGAAAAAGACTGATTTTCATATATTTGGCTATAAACATTATATGTTTGGAACACACATTTTCAAACACAATATTTTTGAGTGCAAGCATATAATGTTCATAAACTAGCATAACATGTTTGGGACATATATGTTAATATGTTAGAACATATTATGTTTGGGACATAAAATGTTTGTAAATATAATATGCTTGGATGCAAACATATATTAATTTAGAAATAGCCTATAAACATATATGTGTTTAGTAGCTTGGAGCGCTATTTAACAGGGAGCGATATTGAATTAAGTTGGTGGTTGCTGCTTGTTATTACAAAATTAACATTTTATTTTTCCTTGGGCAATTGATCAGCTACTTCTTTGATCCTTACAAACTGTGTGGTCCGCTGTTCGAATCCCTGTCCGGCAAAAGGTAAAATTAAAATAAAAAAAATCATACAATTGAATAATTTCTTCTACAATGTTTGTATTACAGAAAAAGGTGCTAAGAACTAAAAAATCTCGTGGAAGTGAGAAAGATGTGGGGGAATATACAATTGGGCAGAAACAAAATTTTGAGCATTCAGGTCGAAAACCTATGTTGTTAGCACCTATATTACCTGTTTATTTTCATAATTCATTATGATTGTAAATATATAAATAAATAAATAAATAAAATTTTGAGCACAATATTGTTTGGGAGAATGTTTTTAAGCATATAATATTTTTGGTGCAAAATGCTTCCAAACATATTATATGTTCACATAATAACATATTGTTTTTTGGAAGACAACATTATTGAATTTGGATGCACAAATACAAAATGTTTGGAACTTAGACTACCCAAACATATATTGTTTAGACCAATATGCTTTCAAACATATTATATATTGGAAGAGATCAAACATATAAATGTTTGGGCAATACCCAAAAATGTATATGCTTGAAGCAAAATATGTTTGGGAGTATATGTTACAGAAGCGATTTTTTGTGAGCGTGTATATAGCACCCAACACATTTGACGGATGTGATATGGTATCGAAAATTTAGATCTTCAAAGTGGTGCATGGTATAATATAGTCGGCCCCGTCCGACTTTAGACTTTCCTTACTTGTTATACCCTTCACCACTACTGTGGTACAGGGTATAATAAGTTTGTGCATTTGTATGTAACGCCAAGAAGCAAAAGTCTGAGACCCATCGTTTAGTATACCGATCGTCTTAGAATTAAATTCTGAGTCGATTTAGCGATGTCCGTCTGTCTGTCCGTCCGTCTGTCTGTATATGTAATTTTGTGTGCAAAGTACAGCTCACAAATTTGGCATAAGGTCGTTTTTTGGGACAAAGACAATCGCTATTGATTTTGGAAAAAATAGGTTCAGATTTAGATATAGCTGCCATATATATTTATCCTCGATCTGGTCATAATTGGCGTGTTTATGAACCGATGTTCTTCAAATTCAGTACATCCGAATATTTTATTAGTCTCGCAAAACTTGCAAAATATCAGCCAAATCGGTCCAGATTAAGATATAGCTCCCATATATATCTTTCGTCCGATTTGGACTTATATGGCCTCAGAAGCCATAGTTTTGTAGTGATTTGCTTCAAATTTTGCACAAAGGGTACGTTTAATGGTACGGTTATATGTGCCAAATTTGGTTAAAATCGTCCAATTTGAACTTATATGGCCTCAAATGCCAGAGTTTTACCCTGACTTGCTTCAAATTTTGCACAAAGAGTACGTTTAATAGTATCGGTAAGCGTACCAAATTTGGTTGCCATCGGTTCAAATTTACATATAGCTCCCATATATATCTTTCGCGCGATTTAAACTTATATGGCCTCAAAAGCCAGAGTTTTACTGTGAATTGCTTCAAATTTTGCACAAACGGTACGTTTAATGATACTGTTATGTGTGCCAAATTTGGTTAAAATCGGTTCAAATTTACATATAGCTCCCATATATATCATTCGTCCGATTTGAACTTATATGCCCTCAAAAGCCAGAGTTTTTCCGTGATTTGCTTCAAATTTATACACGCAAAGAAAAAAAACGTTTGGAAAACGTGTACCGAAAACGTTTTTCTTTTGTTAGAGTTTTTTGAATTGCTTCGAAAATTTTAAACTTTTATCACCAAAAAAATTCGTTTGTTACAAAATTTTTATTTTTTCAATAAAAAAAAGTTATTTTTGAAATAACAACACAGTCCATTTCGTTTATATCAAACACTGTTCTTTTCTGGCTTTAGGTCTTTAATAAGACACATTTTACAGTTCAAAATTTAATATAGTACAATGTAATGTTGAACATTTTTTCGGAATCTTCCGAATATATCTGGAATATATGTAAAAAAAACAAAAGCAAAAAAAAAAACTTTGGCCGAAGCAGGGATCGAACCCACGACCCTTGGCATGAGAGTCGGACGTAGCTACCACTGCTCCACGGTGCCAAACTAAATGTTTTTTCCGGTAAATAAACTTTGTTTATTCGGTTCGTGGGTGCCGCAAGCTATGCTATATAAATATAACTTATATGGATATTTATCTATTGATGACCATAACAGGTACATAGCTCAGTGGTTAGTGTGTTGGCTTACAATGTGCATGGTCCGCGGTTCGATTCTCCGTCCAGGCGAAAGGTAAAAAAAATTTTAAAAATTTATAAAATCGTATAATTTCTTCTACATTGTTGCTATTACAGGAAAAGGTGTTAAGAACTAAAAATCCTCGTGGATGTGAGAAATATGTGAGGGACAATGCAATTAGCAAGAAAATAATGTTTTTTTTTGAGCTAGTCTTTATGAAATTGTTTTTACATCCTGGAAAAGAATAAACGTTTATCACAAAAAGTATATACTTTTCTTCCAAATACACTTCCTTACAGCGAAAAGCAAATGAGAAACGAACTTTGTTTGTCTAAAATTTCGTTTGGGAGGAAAGAATTATTTTTTTGCGTGTATATATAGCTCCCATATATACGTACACCATAGTTGGGGAAATATGGTAGACTGTTTCATATTTTATATACATTTTCTATGGGATTTTCCTCCAATTAACTGGATAGCGTTAGCCAATTTAAATTTTAATTCTAGAGATTTTCTAGAAGTACAAAAAAACTGTCTCCATTATATGTACATATTTGTATATGAAAATGCAAACCTTTATATAGCTCCCAGCAAATTTTAGGTAGTTGAGATGGTAACACAAATGTTTGTCTACATAGTGGTGAAGGGTATAATATAGTCGGCCCCGTCCGACTTTAGACTTTACTTACTTGTTTTTTTACTAAAATTGTGTTTCTTCCCAAGGCGTTAGCCGATTTAAATTTTTTGATTTTGTAGAAGGAATACTTCAAATTTGACAAGTGACTACTAAATTTCCGAAGGTCTATTCCAAATCATCTACCACAACATTTCCTATTGAACTCCACACATAAAAAAGTTACATGACAAAAAAAAAACAGTTTTATTAAAACACAAAAAATAAATGCAATTTTTCAGTTTCGTGTAACGTTTCAATAAAAATATTTGAATTCACAGATTGATCAAATAATTGCTAGCGTGGGTGGTACTAGCACGACTACCACAGTACCAAATGGCAATTGAACGTAAACACTTTCGTATTCCATAAATGTTCGGTGGTGATGTCAGGCCAACAAACTCTAAAGCAAAATACCTACATGCAGTTCAAAACTTGATACGTTCCTAAGAACATCGAATGTAGTCAGTCACCTTCACCTCATCGACAGTGGCAGTACTCACCTAAACTAGGTTACTTTATTCTCCAATTTAATTGAAAATTGGACAAACTACGGTATTCAGTTCGACCTTGAGGAAATCATTTATGGCACAAGCCGCCTTAGTATGTAGCTGAGCCAGTAATGACATAAAACACATACTGGAAATGGTTGACATGTTAGATTGTTACAAATACAGACTTTTACTATTTCGGCATGGTTCAGCTGTTACACAAACATTTAAAAAAATGAAAACTTAATCATTTCGGATGAAAAGTATTGCTACTCTAAACCAGGGCTGTGGAGTCCGAGTTTGACGATTTTGCTAGTCTCGGAGTTGTACAAATTTTGCCCGGCTTCGACCAAAAAAAAAAAAAATAAAATAAAAATTACAAATATCATGCCATTAAGTTCTTCAATATAACTAAGAACAGAAAGCCCAGCCAAAAATTGGAAGTTGTTCCACAAACATTTCTTTAAAGCGCATCCCGGAACCCCCATCAATTTCTTTCCACTTCCGATGCACTTCTTTTGGTCAAGTCCACAAACATGACATTTAAAGCGCATCCCGCGATCCCCTATCGTATTTTTTCCACTTCTGATGCAGTCCTTTTGGGCAAGTCTTAGCAAATACGGAATTAGGCCGTTTTAAGAGAAAATTAAAGTTTTGGACAATTGAATTTCACAAAACAAGAATAGACAAGTATATACGGCCGCAAGTTCGGCCAGGGCGAATCTTATGTACCCACCACCATGGATTGCGTAGAAACTTCTACGAAAGACTGTCATCCACAATCGAATTACTTGGGTTGTGGTAACTTAAAACTTCTTAACATCGTTTTCTAAATTGTGATTTAGTCCATACATGGTATATATTAGACAAAAAAGTTATGTATAGTTAAGTCTACAAATAATTACGAATCGATATGGGCATGGTTGTTAACGACCATATACTAGCACAATGTACCAAATTTCAACTCACTCGGATGGAATTTGCTCCTCCAAGAGGTTCCAAAACCAAATCTCGGGATCGGTTTATATGGGGCTATGTACGATTACGGACTGATATGGACCACTTTTGGCATAGTTGTTAAATATCATATACTACCACCACGTACCAAATTTCAAGCAGATCGGATGAATTTTGCTTCTCCAAAAGGCACCGGAGGTCAAATCTGGGGATCGGTTTATATGGGAGCTATATATAATTGTGGACTGATAGGAACCAATTCCTGCATGGTTGTTGGATACCATATACTAACATCACGTACCAAATTACAACCGAATGGGAAGAATTTTACTCTTCTAAGGGGCTCTGGAGGTCAAATCTGGGGATCGGTTTATATGGGGCCTATATATAATTATGGACCGATATCGACCAATTTTTGCATGGGAGTTTGAGGCCATATATTAACACCACGTACCAAATTTCAACTGAATCAGATGAATTTTGGTCTTCCAAGAGGTTCCGGAGGTCAAATCTGGTGATCGGTTTATATGGGGGCGATATATAATTATGAACCGATGTGGACCAATTTTTGCATGGTTGTTAGAGACCATCTACTAACATCACCTACCAAATTTCAGCCGGATCGGATGAAATTTGGTTCTCCTAGAGGCCTCGCAAGCCAAATCGGGGGATCGGTTTATATGGGGGCTGTATATAATTATGGACTGATGTGGACCAATTTTTGCATGGTTGTTAGAGACCATATACTAACACCATGTACCAAATTTCAGCCGGATCGGATGAAATTTGCTTCTCTTAGAGGCCTCGCAAGCCAAATCGGTGGATCGGTTTATATGGGGGCTATATATAATTATGGACTGATGTGGACCAATTTTTGCATGGTTGTTAGAGACCATATACTAACACCATGTACCAAATTTCAGCCGGATCGGATGAAATTTGCTTCTCTTAGAGGCCTCGCAAGCCAAATCGGGGGATCGGTTTATATGGGGGCTATATATAATTATGCACCGATGTCGACCAATTTTTGCATGGTTGTTAGAGACCATATACTGACACCATGTACCAAATTTCAGCCGGATCGGATGAAATTTGCTTCCCTTAGGGGCCTCGCAAGCCAAATTTTGGGGTCCGTTTATATGGGGGCTATACGTAAAAGTGGACCGATATGGCCCATTTGCAATACCATCCGACCTACATCAATAACAACTACTTGTGCCAAGTTTCAAGTCGATAGCTTGTTTCGTTCGGAAGTTAGCGTGATTTCAACAGACGGACGGACGGACGGACATGCTCAGATCGACTCAAAATTTCACCACGACCCAGAATATATATACTTTATATTTTACAAGGAAATTGTTGGTATTTGACCATTTTTGTCGAAATCAGAAAAACATTTATATGGGAGCTATATCTAAATCTGAACCGATTTCAACCAAATTTGGCACGCATAGCTACAATGCTAATTCTACTCCCTGTGCAAAATTTCAACTAAATGGGAGTTAAAAATTGGCCTCTGTGGTCATATGAGTGTAAATCGGGCGAAAGCCATATATGGGAGATATATCCAAATCTGAACCGATTTCAACCAAATTTGGCACGCATAGTTACAATGCTAATTCTACTCCCTATGCAAAACTTCAACTAAATCGGAGCAAAAAATTGGCCTCTGTGGGCAAATGAGTGTAAATCGGGCGAAAGCTATATATGGGAGCTATATCTAAATCTGAACCGATTTGGCTGATATTGTGCAAGTTTTTCGAGACCCATAAAATATTCGAATGTACGGAATTTGAGGAAGATCGGTTCATATACACGCCAATTATGACCAGATCGGTGAAAAATATATATGGCAGCTATATCTAAATCTGAACCGATTTTTTCCAAAATCAATAGGGATCGTCTTTGAGCTGAAACAGGGCCCTATACCAAATTTTAGGACGGTCGGACTAAAACTGCGAGCTGTACTTTGCACACAAAAATACACCAACAGACAGACAGACAGACGGACGGACGGACGGACATCGCTAAATCGACTCAGAATTTAATTCTAGGCCGATCCGTATACTAAAAGGTTGGTCTATGATTACTCCTTCTTGGCGTTACATACAAATGCACAAACTTATTATACCCTGTACCACAGTAGTGGTGAAGGGTATAAATATCGATCAAATACTTATATAATTCAGTTTGACAACATTTTCTATAGAAATAAAATTTTCTATAGAATAAAATTTTGACAAAATTTTCTATAGAAATAAAATTTTGACAAAATTTTCTATAGAAATACAATTTTAACAAAATTTTCCCTAAAAATACAATTTTGACAAAATTGTCTATAGAAATAAAATTTTGACAAAATTTTCTATAGAAATAAAATTTTGGCAAAATCTTCTATAGTAATAAAATTTTAACAAAATTTTCTATAGAAATAAAATGTTGACAAAATTTTCTATAGAAATAAAATTTTAACAAAATTTTCTATAGAAATAAAATTTTAACAAAATTTTCTATGGAAATAAAATTTTAACAAAATTTTCTATAATAAAATAAAATTTTGACAAAATTTTCTATAGAAATAAAATTTTAAAAAAATTTTCTATAGAAATAAAATTTTCACAAAATTTTCTACAGAAATTAAATTTTGACAAAATTTTTTATAGAAATAAAATTTTGATAAAATTTTCTATAGAAATAATCTTTTAACAAAATTTTCTATAGAAATAAAATTTTAATAAAATTTTCTACCGAAATAAAATTTTGACAAAATTTTCTATAGAAATAAAATTTTGACAACATTTTCTATAGAAATAAAATTTTGGTAGATTATTTTTGGCTCGAGTGGCAACCATGATTATGAACCGATATGGACCAAGTTTTCTGTGATTGGAGATCGGCTATATATAACTATAGACCGATATGGACCAATTTTGGCATGGTTGTTAGCGGCCATATACTAACACCACGTTCTAAATTTGAACCGGATCGGATGAATTTTACTCCTCCAAGAGGCTCCGGAGGTCAAATCTGGAGGACGGTTTATATGGGGGCTATATATAATTATGGACCGATATGGACCAGTTCTGGCACGGTTGTTAGAGACCATATACTAACACCAGGTTCCCAACTTCAACCGGATCGGATGAAATTTGCTTATCTTTGAGGCTCCGCAAGCCAAATCTGGGGATCGGTTTATATGGGGGCTATATATAATTATGGACCGATATGGACCAGTTCTGGCACGGTTGTTAGAGACCATATACTAACACCATGTTCCCAACTTCAACCGGATCGGATGAAATTTGCTTATCTTTGAGGCTCCGCAAGCCAAATCTGGGGATCGGTTTATATGGGGGCTATATATAATTGTGAACCGATGTGGACCAATTTTTGCATGGATGTTAGAGACCATATACCACCACCATGTACCAAATTTCAGACGGATCGGATGAAATTTGCTTATCTTTGAGGCTCCGCAAGCCAAATCTGGGGATCGGTTTATATGGGGGCTATATATAATTATGGACCGATGTGGACCAATTTTTGCATGGTTGTTAGAGACCGTACACCAACACCATGTACCAAATTTCAGACGGATCGGATGAAATTTGCTTCTCTTTGAGGCTCCGCAAGCCAAATCTGGGGGTCGGATTATATGGGGGCTATATATAATTATGGACCAATGCGGACCAATTTTTGCATGGCAAGCTGAGCGTCGGTTTATATGGGGGGCTATACGTAAAAGTGGTCCGATATGGCCCATTTTCAATACCATCCGACCTACATCAATAACCACTACTTGTGACAAGTTTCAAGTCGATAGTTTGTTTCGTTCGGAAGTTAGCGTGATTTCAAGAGACGGACGGAAGGACATGCCACGACCCAGAATATATATAATTTATGGGGTCTTAGACAAATCATTTCAGATCTCTAACCATTTCTTTCCATTACTCTATCGTTTGCACCCTCATTCATATTTTTATGGTACTCAAATTCCGAATTGTAATATATTCCGCTAACTTTTATCCATATTATCGTAAACTATTAGCCTCGTTGTTGTTTTGTGAGGCAACTCAAACCGTAATGTGTAGTAGAATTACATAGAAATTCAACATAGTGTAGTCCTATAGCGCCAATAACTTCCATAGCTCCATCATCGGTAGCACTAAGCTTGCTTGGAAAACCAAAATTAAATAATTCTAAACATTTTAATTTAACAAAAAAAAAATCTTTTGTAAATTGTCATGCCAATGAAATGAGTGGTTATTGAATAGAATGTGGGCAGTAGCAAAATGCCACCCATAGAATTCATGCCATCAAAGCCACCGCATTGAAGAGCGACCATCAGTACTGCTACAATATGCAACAAACACACAGATCATAGGATGAGCCATACATTCATCTTAGCCATGGTCTGTCTAGAGCATCACCGATGTTTTTCCACAGAAATGGAAACTTAAGCGCAATTGCGATAAGCGAATACCTGCAAAACATTTATGGACTTCTAAGATAACATTAAAATTATTGTATATCTAGTTTTTCTATATGGATATAAAAACAAAATGGTCATGCATGTGCCTGTTTTGTACGACAAATAAGGAAGAACTATTTCTGGCTGGGGAAAAGTTTTGAAATTGGTGGCACGAATACGGAAAACAGTGTTGCAATGCTAAATAAAAACTAGTAAGAAAGACCTAACACTATCCTCTTGTTCGGCCAAGAGCAATTGTCGCCTTTTTCCCTATATACCATAAGCAACTTTATATGCAATGAAAACAGCTTGCCCGATTCCAAAGATTTTGTCCTTACACTAATGTTTATGTTTAGAAATATTGATTTTAGACCCCATAAAATATATACAGATCGACTCAGAATCACCTCCTGAGTCGATCTAGCGCTTGGTGTCCGTCCGTCTGTCCATGTATTTTGATGAAATTTGGTACAAGGTGTTTTTTGGGCACAAGTAGGGAGCCACCGTGGTGTGGTGCAATGGTAAGCATGCTCGTCTTGCATACACAAGGTCGTGGGTTCGATTCCTGCTTCGACCGAACACCAAAAAGTTTTTCAACGGTGGATTATCCCACCTCAGTAATGCTGGTGACATTTCTGAGGGTTTCAAAACTTCTCTAAGTGGTTTCACTGCAATGTGGTACACAAAACTCACATTTAAAAGATAATTGTGTCTTAAAAGTATCCTTACTTGTATTCTCCGCTTCTTTGGCTCGGAAGCAATACCAACATTTTTAAAGTAAAGACAAAATCTTTGAAACCGGGTATGCTTTTTTTTCAGTGCAGTTATAAGAGAGAAGTTCACCAATGTGGTATCACAATGGACTGAATAGTTTAAGTGAGCCTGATACATCGGGCTGCCACCTAACCTAACCTAACCTAAGTTTGAGAACAAGTACGAACGCTATTGAATTTGGAAGAAATCGGATCAAATTTAGATATAGCTCCCATATATATGTATCGCCCGATTTCGACAAATTGGATCACGTTGCACTCTTGTAATAACCGATCGTCATCAAATTTGGCACAAAGTAATCTTATTTACCACCCTTTGTGAGTGAAACAATTCCATCGAAATCGGTTCAGATTTAGATCTAACTCCCATATATATGTATCGTCCGATTTTCCCCAATTTGACCATAAAACCCTTATTTATCAACGGATCTTACTCAAAGTTGGCTTACTACACGCAAAGAAAAAAAAAACGTTTGGAAAACGTGTACCGAAAACGTTTTTCTTTTGTTAGAGTTTTTTGAATTGCTTCGAAAATTTTAAACTTTTATCACCAAAAAAAATCGTTTGTTACAAAATTTTTATTTTTTCAATAAAAAAAGTTATTTTTGAAACAACAACACAGTCCACTTCGTTTATATCAAACACTGTTCTTTTCTGACTTTAGGTCTTTAATAAGACACATTTTACAGTTCAAAATTTAACATACTACAATGTAATGTCGAAAATTTTTTCGGAATCTTCCGCACATATCTGGAATATATGTAAAAAAAAAAACAAAAAAAAACTTTGGTCGAAGCAGGGATCGAACCCACGATCCTTGGCATGCAAGTCTGACGTAGCAACCACTGCTTCACGATGCCAAACTAAATGTTTGTTTCTGTTAAATAAACTTTGTTTATTCGGTTCGTGGGCGCCGCAAGCTATGCTATATAAATATAACTTATATGGATATTTATCTATTGATGACCACAACAGGTACATAGATCAGTGGTTAGTGTGTTCGCTTGCAAAGTGCATGATCCGCGGTTCGATTCTCCATCCAGGCGAAAGGTAACCAAATTTTAAAAATTTATAAAATCGTATAATTTCTTCTACATTGTTGGTATTACAGGAAAAGGTGATAAGAACTAAAAAAACTCGTGGATGTGAGGGGAAATGCAATTAGCAAGAAAACAATGTTTTTTTTGAGTTTGTCTTTATGAAATTGTTTTTAAATCCAGGAAAAGAATAAACGTTTATCACAAAAAGTATATACTTTTTCTTCCAAATACACTTCCTTACAGCGAAAATCAAATGAGAAACGAACTTTGTTTGTCTAAAATTTCGTTTGGGAGGAAAGAATTATTTTTTTGCGTGTATAATCTTCTATAGTACTAAGAATATGTGCAAAAAATCATCAAAATCGGTTCAGATTTAGATATAGCTCCCATGTATATGTACCGCCCGATTTTCCCAAATTTGGCCATAGAACTCTTTTTTATTAACTGACCTTACTCAAAGTTGGATAGATCCAGTCCTTTATAGTACTAACTGTATGTGCAAAAAAAAAAATTACCCCCTAATAACCTTATGTTTGACCATAGAGGCCTCATTTCTTAAGTGATCTTACTCAAATTTAGCACAAGTCCACCTTCAATTAAACCTCGAAAATATCATCTAAATAGGTTCCAATATATACGAGTAATACTCTTATTTATTAACCAATGCTAGTCAAGTTAAAAATTTGTATGTATTATTCGATCGTATTTAGACTTACATGTAACTCTTACATAATAATATTGCCCGATTTTCCCGAATTTTGATTTATCACCCACTTTAATTGAGCGATTTCCCTTTTTTATACCCTCCACCATAGGATGGGGGTATATTAACTTTGACATTCCGTTTGTAACACATCGAAATATTGCTCTAAGACCCCATAAAGTATATATATTCTGGGTCGTGGTGAAATTCTGAGTCGATCTGAGCATGTCCGTCCGTCCGTCTGTTGAAATCACGTTAACTTCCGAACGAAACAAGCTATCAACTTGAAACTTGGCACAAGTAGTTGCTATTGATGTAGATCGGATGGTATTGCAAATGGGCCATATTGGTCCACTTTTACGATAGCCCCCATATAAACGGATCCCCAAATTTGGCTTGCAGACCCTCTAAGAGAAGCAAATTTCATGCCATCCGGCTGAAATTTGGGACATGGTGTTAGTATATGGTATCTAATAACCATGCAAAAATTGGACCACATCGGTCAATAAATATATATAGCTCCATATAAACCGATCCCCCGATTTGGCTTTCGGAGCCTCTAACAGAAGCAAATTACATCCGATCCGGCTGAAATTAGGTGCATGGTGTTAGTATATGGTATCTAATAACCATGCAAAAATTGGACCACATCGGTCAATAATTATATATAGCCCCCATATAAACCGCTCCCCCGATTTGGCTTTCGGAGCCTCTAAGTGAAGCAAATATAATCCGATCCGGATGAAATTTGGTAAATGGTGTTAGTATATGGTCTCTAATAACCATGCAAAAATTGGTCCACATCGGTCAATAATTATATATAGCCCCCATATAAATGGATCCCCAAATTTGGCTTGCAGACCCTCTAAGAGAAGCAAATTTCATCCGATCCGGCTGATATTTGGTACGTGGTATTAATATATGGTCTCAAACACCCATGCAAAAATTGGTCGAAATTGGTCCATAATTATATATAGCCCCCATATAAACCGATCCCCAGATTTGACCTCCGGAGCCCCTTGGAAGAGCAAAGTTCATCCGATTCTGTTGAAATTTGGTACGTGATTTTAGTATATGGTATCCAACAACTATGCAGGAATTGGTTCATATCAGTCATTATATATAGCCCCCATATCCCCAGATTTGACCTCCGGTGCCTTTCGGAGAAGCAAAATTCATCCGATCTGGTTGAAATTTGGTACGTGGTGGTAGTATATGATATTTAATAACCATGTCAAAAGTGGTCCATATCAGTCCATAACCATATATATCCCACATATAAACCGATCTCGAGATTTGGTTTTGGGGCCACTTGGAGGAGCAAGTTTCATCTGAGTCAGTTGAAATTTGGTACATTGTGCTAGTATATGGCCGTTAACAACCATGCCTAACTAGGTCCATATCGGTCTATAGTTATATATAGCCCTCAGATAAATCGATCCCCAATCACACAATAATTGGTCCATATCAAGTTCATAATTGTATATAGCCCACATATAAGCGACCCCCATATTTCAATTCTGGCTCTCTACACGGATGAAAAAGACTGTTTTTCATATGTTTGGCTATAAACATTATATGTTTGGAACACAAATTTTTAAACACAATATTTTTGAATGCAAGCATATAATGTTCATAAACTAGCATAACATGTTTGGGACATATATGTTAATCTGTTAGAACATATTATGTTTGGGACATAAAATGTTTGTAAATATAATATGCTTGGATGCAAACATATATTAATTTAGAAATAGCCTATAAACATATATGTGTTTAGTAGCTTGGAGCGCTATTTAACAGGGAGCGATATTGAATTAAGTTGGTGGTTGTTGCTTGTTATTACAAAATTAACATTTTATTTTTCCTTGGGCAATTGATCAGCTACTTCTTTGATCCTTACAAACTGTGTGGTCCGCTGTTCGAATCCCCGTCCGGCAAAAGGTAAAATTAAAATAAAAAAAAATCATACAATTGAATAATTTCTTCAACAATGTTTGTATTACAGAAAAAGGTGCTAAGAACTAAAAAATCTCGTGGAAGTGAGAAAGATGTGGGGGAATATACAATTGGGCAGAAACAAAATTTTGAGCATTCAGGTCGGAAACCTATGTTGTTAGCACCTATATTACCTGTTTATTTTCATAATTCATTATGATTGTAAATATATAAATAAATAAATAAAATTTTGAGCACAATATTGTTTGGGAGAATTTTTTTTAAGCATATAATATTTTTGGGTGCAAAATGCTTCCAAACATATTATATGTTCACATAATAACATATTGTTTTTTGGAAGACAACATTATTGAATTTGGATGCAAAAATACAAAATGTTTGGAACTTAGACTACCCATACATATATTGTTTAGACCAATATGCTTTCAAACATATTATATATTGGAAGAGATCAAACATATAAATGTACCAATGTACCCAAAAATGTATATGCTTGAAGCAAAATATGTTTGGGAGTATATGTTACAGAAGCGATTTTTTGTGAGCGTGTACGTACCGTGCAAAAGTGCATATCGATTCGTAATTATTTGTAGACTTACCTATACATACCTTTTTTGTCTAATATATACCACGTATGGACTAACTCACAATTTAGAAAACGATGTTAAGAAGTTTTATAGACATATCTGTCATTCCGCCAATATATTCTATATGTCAGTTAGGCACCTAACTGCTACAAATTTTTCAGTTAAAGTTAACCGTAGAGAAGATATTTTCATTTTACTTTGTATTAACTGATAGTTAAAGTCTAACGGAGGAGCTACATGGCCGTAAGTCAGTTAAGAAAGTGAATAAAACTACACTCAAAGAAAAGTTTCCTTGGATCCAATGATTGATCTTCCCTTAAGGATTTTGGTATTGTTTCCGAGCCAAAGATGCGGCTTGTTTAAAATAAAGACATCTTTGACGGACCTCCCTGGCTTTAAATCTAGGGTAAATAAAATTAAAATTAGATACAGATCTCATTCATCGAATTTTTATCCTCTTTTTGCGATATATTAATAAAGGTATTTATGTACAAACAAATTCCAATTTAAAATCCAAATTATGACGGGTACTTCAAAAAAGCGATTTTAAATTTAAAAATACAATATGTCAGTTGAGTAAAAGACGATTTCTTTAAATTAAAAATGTTTTTCTGTATTTTAAGGAAAATTTGCCTTACTTCAAAGATCTTCAACTTCAGAAGAGAGATGGAAAATTTCAAGATTTGTGTCCTAAATTTAATGAAAAAACAAGTAAGGAAAGTCTAAAGTCGGGCGGGGCCGACTATATTATACCCTGCACCACTTTGTAGATCTAAATTTTCGATACCATATCACATCCGTCAAATGTGTTGGGGTCTATATATAAAGGTTTGTCCCAAATACATACATTTAAATATCACTCGATCTGGACAGAATTTGATAGACTTCTACAAAATCTATAGACTCAACATTTAAGTCCGCACTAGGGTGGACCACAATGTTAGTAAAAAAATATGGAAAACATTTAAATCTGAAGCAATTTTAAGAAAACTTCGCAAAAGTTTATTTATGATTTATCACTCGATATATATGTATTAGAAGTTTAGGAAAAATAGAGTCATTTTTACAACTTTTTGACTAAGCAGTGGCGATTTTACAAGGAAAATGTTGGTATTTTGACCATTTTTGTCGAAATCAGAAAAACATATATGGGAGCTATATCTAAATCTGAACCGATTTCAACCAAATTTGGCACGCATAGCAACAATGCTAATTATACTCCCTGTGCAAAATTTCAACTAAATCGGAGTTAAAAATTGGCATCTGTGGTCATATGAGTGTAAATCGGGCGAAAGCTATATATGGGAGATATATCTAAATCTGAACCGATTTCAACCAAATTTAGCACGCATAGCTACAATACTAATTCTGCTCCCTGTGCAAAATTTCATATATATAAAGCTATATATGGGAGATATATCTAAATCTGAACCGATTTCAACCAAATTTTGCACGCCTAGCAACAATGCTAATTCTACTCTGTGTGCAAAATTTCAACTAAATCGGAGCAAAAAATTAGCCTCTGTGGTCATATGAGTGTAAATCGGGCGAAAGCTATATATGGGAGCTATATATAAATCTGAACCGATTTCAACCAAATTTGGCACGCATAGCTACAATGCTAATTCTACTCCCTGTGCAAAATTTCAAACAAATTGGGGTAAAACTCTGGCTTCTGGGACCGTATTAGTCCATATCGGGCGAAAGATATATATGGGAGCTATATCTAAATCTGAACCGATTTCAATAAAACTTGGCACACTTGACTATAGTCCTAATCGTTCTTCTTGTGCAAAGTTTTAAGTGAATTAGGTTAAAACTCTGGCTTCTGGGGCCATATAAGTCCATATCGGGCGAAATATATATATGGGAGCTATATCTAAATCTGAATCGATTTCTTCCAAAATCAATAGGGATCTATTCTGAGCCAAAACACATACTTGTGCCAAATTTGAAGTCGATTGGACTGAAACTGCGACCTAGATTTGGTTACAAAAATGTGTTCACGGACAGACGGACAGACGGACATCGCTATATCGACTCAGGAGCCCACCCTTAGCATTTTTGCCAAAGACACAATGTGTCTATCTCGTCTCCTTCTGGGTGTTGCAAACATATGCACTAACTTATAATACCCTGTTCCACAGTGTGGAGCAGGGTATAAAAAATTTTTTTAAGCAAGGATTATAAACTTTCATTTAATTAAAATGTCATTATTTTAAAGAATTTTGTCCTTAACTTTGGGTAAATTTCGATTCATAAAATTTAAGTTGCATAATCTTCCATATTAGGTCAATATTTTTTCAGCGTAGTTACGTTTTTAATTAAAATTTTAGTTGAGTTTTCAATCAACATTAATTAAACTTTTAATAGAATCAACTAATAAATTAATAGAGATTTGCTAATGAAATCAATTCAATCCAGTATTTTTTTTTATACCCAATTAAAACTGTGATCGATACTATCATTTTCGTCATTGAAGACATTTCAATTAGAAAATTAATTGCATCAATTAGTTTCGTGATTTAATCAGAATTTCTGTTTTTCTGATAACAGCCATTTCAAATTGAGCAATTTGTGAACAAATAAAATTATCGGGTTTACTTGCCAAAGAAGTCAGCTGAAAATTAATATTTTCGATTGGCCATCGGAACTCAAGCGTCACCGATGGTAATGGTGTAGGCTAATATTCATCGACGTGGGGTCAAAATGAATGCCGAATATTATCGGGAACATTTTCTGAAGACGGTATTGAAGACCTGGTCAGACAAAAATGTCGGCCACACACCATGGACTATCGCACTCACCACACGTCAATCAAGAATGGCTTAAAAACGGAGGTTCCTCGCTTCATGTCTATCGCACAATGGCCGTCTACACGGACGAAAAAGACTGTTTTTCATATGTTTGGATGTAAACATTATATGTTTGGAATTCACATAACACAATATTTTTAAGTGCAAGCATATAATGTGCATAAACTAGCATAAAATGTTTGGGACATATATGTTAATATGTAAGAACATATTATGTTTGGGACATAAAATGTTTGTAAATATAATATGCTTAGAAGCAAACATATATTAATTTAGAAATAGCCTATAAACATATATGTGTTTAGAAAGAGAGACCTAAAGAGTAGGCTGCAAGTAAAATAATGGAAGTAACCAATTGGCGCCTTAAAAATATATTCACACAAAGAACATTTCATTAAAATTTTTTTCTACCAATGTATGCCCTAAGGTGAAACATAATATGTTTGAACAATGCAAACAATATTTTGTTTGGACCAATCCTGAAAATATGTATGCTTGAAGCAAAATGTGTTTGGGGTATATGTTACAGAAGCGATTTTCTTTTTTGAGAGTGTACGGCATTTTGGAGAGTAAGGTTGACACTAAAAAATAACAATGTGTTGATCATCTCAAGACGATGCTTTGGCTGGAACGGGCCAAAATACCACAGAGCTACTTTTTGGGAGCGTGTGAAGGCTTTATCGCCGTATGAAGGTCATAATTCGTGTCAAAGGTATCCACTTCGAACAAATCCATGCAATTCTAAAATCGGAGTAAAATTTTGATCTACGGTGGTCATATCTGTAAATCGGACGACAGATATATATGGGAGCTATATCTAAATCTGCACCGAATTCAATCAAATTTAGCACATCTGACTATGGTACTTATTGTTCTCCTGGTGCAAAATTTCAAGCAAATTAGGGTAAAACTCTGGCTTCTGGGGCCATATAAGTCCATATCGGGCGAAAGATATATATGGGAGCTATATCTAAATCTGAACCGATTTCTTCCAAAATCAATAGGGTTCTATTCTGACCCAAAACAGGAACTTGTGCCAAGTGGACTTAAACTGCGACCTAGACTTTGATCACAAAAATGTGTTCACAGACAGACGGACGGACGGACATGGCTAGATCGACTCAGTGATCCACCCTGAGCATTATTGCCAAAGATATTATGTGTCTATCTCGTCTCCTTCTGCACGCTCACAAAAAATCGCTTCTGTAACATATACTCCCAAACATATTTTGCTTCAAGCATATACATTTTTGGGTATTGCCCAAACATTTATATGTTTGATCTCTACCAATATATAATATGTTTGAAAGCATATTGGTCTAAACAATATATGTTTGGGTAGTCTAAGTTCCAAACATTTTGTATTTTTGCATCCACATTCAATAATGTTGTCTTCCAAAAAACAATATGTTATTATGTGAACATATAATATGTTTGGAAGCATTTTGCACCCAAAAATATTATATGCTTAAAAAAAATTCTCCCAAACAATATTGTGCTCAAAATTTTATTTATTTATTTATATATTTACAATCATAATGAATTATGAAAATAAACAGGTAATATAGGTGCTAACAACATAGGTTTTCTCACTTCCACGAGATTTTTTAGTTCTTAGCACCTTTTTCTGTAATACAAACATTGTAGAAGAAATTATTCAATTGTATGATTTTTTTATTTTAATTTTACGTTTTGCCGGACGGGGATTCGAACAGCGGACCACACAGTTTGTAAGGATCAAAGAAGTAGCTGATCAATTGCCCAAGGAAAAATAAAATGTTAATTTTGTAATAACAAGCAACAACCACCAACTCAATTCAATATCGCTCCTTGTTAAATAGCGCTCCAAGCTACTAAACACATATATGTTTATAGGCTATTTCTAAATTAATATATGTTTGCATCCAAGCATATTATATCTACAAACATTTTATGTCCCAAACATAATATGTTCTAACATATTAACATATATGTCCCAAACATATTATGCTAGTTTATGAACATTATATGCTTGCACTCAAAAATATTGTGTTTAAAAATTTGTGTTCCAAACATATAATGTTTATATCCAAACATATGAAAAACAGTCTTTTTCATCCGTGTGGGTGTTGCAAACATATGCACTAACTTATACTACCCTGTTCCACAGTGTGGCGCAGGGTATAAAAAAAAATAAAAATAAAAAATCTAAAATTAACGAAAATTTTCCTTCCTGTTTTTTTGAGTGTATCTAGTTTTTGTAGTAAGCTCATTTTCCTTCAGATCAAATGCCTCAATATTCGTATCAGCTATTCTGTATATCGATTTATACAGGTTTACTTCTTGTAAGGACAAACAATTGATCAGATTTTAGATCTGGAATATTGAACATTTAAATTATTCTTAATTCAATCCTTAGATTTGCAAATATATTATATTTGAGAGTCTGTTAAAAGCCCGTAGTATAGCTCATATAAATTTCTGTTAAGTAACATTTAGCATCGTTTTTACATGTTTTAATATACTGTAGATTTTCTATTTGAAAAAAAAAAAAAAAATTATGTGGATAATTTTTCCTTTGCTAAATAATTGCAGTCTGTTTTAATTTGTTTTCCAATTTAGACGAACGTGCCCAGATTTTACTTTTTGTGTTATCTTATGGCGTGTGAAGTTTAGTTCTTATTTCTTTATGTGGTAACACGTTTTGAATGAAACAAACTGATTGGAATACTACAATGTTGCTAAATTTGATATGGGTTCACTCACTCAATGAGTACACAAAACAATAGATTCCATCATCATCATCAACATGTTCGCAGGCGCAGGCGTAAATTATTCCATTTCAAACTCATGTATGTATGGAATTTTCCTTGGTCTATTATATATGTTAATTTATCCACGAAACATAAGCAAAATGCTACAAAGATCAATCCTGTGATTTCAATAAATCATTGACGTTTGTGTAATAGAGTTAGTGATACGATTGCTGGGCGGGCGTCTGTCCCACAATGTGGTTAGTCCTAGACGTAGTGGACGCTTTTCATTACTAATTTCAAATGGCTTTTAAAGCGGAGAATTCCTATTGATCAATGTCAAAATTCTCAACAAAGTATTACAAAGCAACCTATCAATGGTGCGGATTGTACACCCAGCGGCCACATCACATCAGTGCTATGAGTTATGTCTTCTTCATATTGAAGGAGTTATATCCCGGGGAATCTCCTCCGTTTGCTTCTGATCCGAGCCAAGATTAAGGACATGGTGCTGTTCGCACTATAACTGCTCAGTGAATCAGAAAATAATATGTGCGTGAAGATAAATTGCAAATTTAACTAGCCGAGACCACCGTGGTGCCGGAGCCACCGTGGTGCAATGGTTAGCATGCCCGCCTTGCATACACAAGGTCGTGGGTACGATTCCTGCTTCGACCGAACACCAAAAACTTTTTTAAGCGGTGGATTATCCCACCTCAGTAATGCTGGTGACATTTCTGAGGGTTACAAAGCTTCTCTAAGTGGTTTCACTGCAATGTGGAACGCCGTTCTGACTCGGCTATAAAAAGGAGGTCCCTTGTCATTAAGCTTAACATGGAATCGGGCACCATTCAGTGATAGGAGAGAAGTTCACCAATGTGGCATCACAATGGACTGAATAGTCTAAGTGAGCCTGATACATCAGGCTGTCACCTAACATAACCTAACCTAACTAGCCGAGACACAAACCATGTAGCTGTTTTTGTTAATTGCAATTTGGGAAGATAAAGTCTTTAATAAAAATCAGCACCGTGCACTATACCTGAACAATTAAGTCTAGGATCAATAAAATTAAAATAAAATCTAGGATAAATAAAATTAAAATTAGGATGCAGATTTCATTTATCGAATTTTCATTCTCTTTTCGCGGTATGTTAATAAATCTATTCACGTACAAACATCTGACAGTTTAAAAATCCAAACTATAACCACTATTTCAAAGCAAAACAAGTATATACGGCCGTAAGTTCGGCCAGGCCGAATCTTATGTACCCTCCACCATGGATTGCGTAGAAACTTCTACGAAAGGCTGTCATCCACAATCGAATAACTTGGGTTGTGGTATCTTAAAACTTAACATCTTAACATCTTTCTCTAAATTGTGAGTTAGTCCATACGTGGTAGAGACATTAGCGTAGCTAGACAATTTTCCTAGGGGGGGCTATAGCCCCCCTAGCTAAAAATTTATTGACCGAACTTATAGGCTCAATTAATGTTTTATTTCATAAAATTGAATAAAAATTAGACATCAAAATAACTCGACAATTAATTTATAATAAAGCAACTAAAAGTAGTTCCACACTTTTCCCAGCAAAAAAATTGTGAGTTGTTCTAAAGGCACAACTTTAAAGGTACTTCCAAAAATGTGCTCAATTATTTTAACTACACAAGAAGTTTTTTACTTCATTTTTTTTCATATTTTAATGTGTAATTTTTTGTTTTCTTTTTTTTCAAATAGTTTAAAAAAGAGTAAGAATAAATAAATTGGTACAAATTATTTAAATTTTGCCACAAAACTGCTAAATCCATTATAGAAAAATCGATAATTTTGGAAATTATTCGAGGAAAAACGTTTCAAACAAGCGTCAGAATGCATTAAAAATCATAAAAACAATATAAAAATTATTTATTTGGGAAAATATCACAAAATTTTTTAATTCACATTCAAAACACTGAATTCGGATCTCACCTTAAGAAGTGATGCAAATTCATTGCAACGGCTGTTGAAACGGTGGACATTTGTCCTATGACAAGCTCATATTACATTCATTGCTTCTCCGCCAATTTTGCACCACTTCTAGACCCAAAAAGAACATTTTCACTACTTTTTTGGCAAAGCTTTTTCGCAGCAATATTAAGATATTAATTTATTAAAGAATAGTTTTAATATCAATTACTATTTTTTTAATTAAATTGACTAAACTAAATCAATCATAAGTTCAACCACAGCTTTATTTCATACATATCTGACTTCAAACATTGCCATCGGCAACTGCTACCACAACCCAAGTAATTCGATTGTTCATGAAAGTCTTTAGCGGAACTTTGTGCGATTGTATATACTTGTCTAATTTTTATAAAAATTAAAAAACTATTGACATTTATTGAAAAATGGAAAATCATAAATAGAGTTACAAATTCTGGGGGGGCTAAAATTTTTCTGGGGGGTCTAAGCCCCCTCCCCAGAGGCCTTCCTACGCTTATGGGTAGAGAGCCATAATTGAAATATGGGGGTCGCTTATATACAATTATGAACTTGATATGGACCAATTTTTGTGTGATTGGGGATTGATTTATCTGAGGGCTACACGCAGAGAAGGAATATGATCACCTCAAACATGTTTCAAGAGCAAAATGTTATTTTTGTATGGTGACCATGTAACATGTTTGTCACTAAAATGTTATTTTCTCGTCAAATATAACCTGCTTGCCGAAGTCGGATACATGATTTCCGAGAAAATAACATGGTTGCGAAAACCATGTTACATGGTCACCACCCAAAAATAACATTTTGCTCTTAAAACATGTTTGATTTGATCATATTCCTTCTCAGGGTGTATATAAATTTGGTTTGCGGGGACTCTAAGAGAAGCAAATTTCATTCGATCCGGCTGAAATTTGGTACATGGTGTCAGCATATGATCTCTAACATATATGCAAAAATTGGTCCATATCGGTCCATATAGCCCCCATATAAACCGATCCCCCGATTTGGCTTGCGGAGCCTCTAAGAGAAGCAAATTTCATCCGATCCGGTTGAAATATGGTACATGGTATAAGTATATGGTTCCTAACAACTATGCAAAAATTGGTCTACATCGGTCAATAATTAAATATAGCCCCCATATAAACGGGCCCCCAAATTTGGCTTGCCGATCCTCTAAGAGAAGCAAATTTCATCCGATCCGGCTAAAATTTGGTACATGGTGTTAGTATATGGTCTCTAATGGCCATGCAAAAATTGGTCCACATCGGTCCATAATTATATAGGGTAAGTGCAGCAAATGTGGTATACCCATTTGTTTTTCGAAAGCCAAATTTTTTGTTTTTCTTCGACGAGGCAAAGATTTTACCACATTCATTTTACTAGTGTTAGCCATCCACGCAACTACACTGTTAGAAAAATATGTTTTTCATATGTTTCGATATAAACAAAATGTGTTTCGGGCACAATTTTTAAACACAATATATTTAAGTGCAAACATGTAATGTTCTCAAACTAACACTAAATGTTTGGAACACATATGTTAATATGTTAGAATATATTATGTTTGGGGCATGCATGTTTCATAAAAATTATATGTGTGAATGTAAACATATATAAATTTACAAATTTCGAGTAAACATATATATGTTGTGATATTTTATTCAGAGAGCGACAGAGAGAGAGAGAGAGTATAGAGAAAGAAATAGAGATAAAAACCGGGAGGGTTGACGAAAGATATCAAATTAACACAGCGAGAGAATCGAAAGAGAGCAATTTCTGTGAAACCGCTTATATGTTGTTTCGGAAACTACTTTATGATAAGGCCAAAAATTGTATACGCTTAAGTCTAAATATTATTTAATTTAAGTCTAAATATTATTTAATTTGTGTATATTATAAAATTATTTATGTATGTTTATACTCGACCCCACGTTCTTCCTTTGTTAAAGTTTTTGAATTCCTTCCAAAATATCAAACTTTTATACCAAAACCAGTTTTTTATTACAAAATTGTTATTTTTGCAATAAAAAAATTATATTTTATCCAAAAGCTCAGTCCATTTCGTTTATATCAAGCACCGTTTCTGACTGTAAATCTTTAATAACCCACATTTCGAAGTTTCATTATAAAAATTTATAGTATAAATATAAATATGTAAATTAAAAAAAAAAAAAAAACAATTGGTGTTTGGTCGGAGCAGTGATTGAACCCACGGCCCTTTGCATGTACGGCAGACATGCTAACCACTGCTCCACGTTGCCAACACATGTATGTTTCTGTTAAATAATGTTATGTTTGCATGGGCTCGTGGGCGCTGCAAACTATGCTATATAAATGTAACTTATAACGATAATTGTCTTCTGGTGACTATAACAGCTACGTAGCTCAGTGGTAGTATGTTGGCTTACAAACTGTATGGTCCTCGGTTCGATTCTCCGTCCAGGCGAAAGGTAAAATTTAAAAAAATTATAAAATTGAATAATTTCTTCAACATTATTTGTATTACAGAAAAAGGTGCCAAGAACTAAAAAATTTCGTGGAATGAGCACAATCTTCTTTGGGGAAAATTCTTCCAAGCATATAATATTTTTGGGCTCAAAATGCTTCCTAACATATAATATTTTCTCATATAACAAACATATTAATGTTTCGGCAGTATCCAATAATATATGTGCTTCCTGCAAAATATGTTTGGAACATATGTTAGAGAGGCGATTTTTTTTGAGGGTGTATGAGCGAAAAATTAGAAACCCATAATTTCGGATATATTTGCGAATTTATTAAAAAACACATTAAGTACGGATTCATAAAATGTGCAGGTAATGTGGTACACCATAATGTAGATTTTTTTTGTAAAAAAAATAAATTCAATATGTGTATCGCAATTGCATACATTTTTTGCTTATTTAGTACTCGTTAGTTATTTACATCCGAAAATTAATAAATTTAAAATATATCTTCACACAAAACGAAATGATTAAGAACCGCCAAAAAAAACCTTCGAGCACGGGTAAATGTGAATTCTTTCAACTAGCACAAAGAAAGAGTTGCAAAAATCAAATTGATCTTTGATAGCTTCATTTTCTGACAGCCACAATCTATTCAGCTTGGTTTAGTTCTTCGTATGTTGTTAGATAGAGAAAAAAGCTACTATACCACATTACCAGCCTATACCACATTTGCTGCACTTACCCTATAGCCCCCATATAAATCGATCATCAGATTTGACCTCCGGAGCCTCTTGGAAGATCAAAATCCATCTGATTCAGTTGAAATTTGGTACGTAATGTTAATATATGGCCTCAAACACTAATGCAAAAATTGGTCCACATCGGTCCATAATTATATATAGCCCCCATATAAACCGATCCCCAGATTTGACCTCCGGAGCCCCTTGGAAGAGCAAAATTCATCCGATTCGGTTGAAATTTGGTACGTGATGTTAGTATATGGTATCCAACAACCATGCAGGAATTGGTTCATATCAGTCCATAATTATATATAGTTCCCATATAAACGGATCCCCTGATTTGACCCCGGGTGCCTTTCGGAGAAACAAAATTCATTCGATCTGGTTGAAATTTGGTACGTGGTGAAATTGTACGTGAAGTACGTGGTGGTAGTATATGATATTTAACAACCATGCCAAAAGTGGTCCATATCAGTCCATAATCATATATAGCCCCCATATAAAACGATCCCGAGATTTGGTTTTGGAGCCTCTTGGAGGAACAAATTTCATCCGAGTCAGTTGAAATTTGGTACATTGTGCTAGTATATGGCCGCTAACAACAATGCCTAACTAGGTCCATATCGGTCTATAGTTATATGTATATAGCCCTCAGATAAATCGATCTCCAATCACACAAAAATTGCTCCATATCAAGTTCATAATTGCATTTAGCCCACATATAAGCGACCCCCATATTTCTATTATGGCTCTCTACGTACCGTGCGAAAGTCCATATCAATTCGTAATTATTTGTAGACATACCTATACATTCCTTTTTGTCTAATAAATACCACGTATGGACTAACTCACAATTTAGAAAACGATGTTAAGAAGTTTTAAGATACCACAACCCAATTAATTCGATTGTGGATGACAGTATTTAGTAGAAGTTTCTACGCAATCCATGGTGGAGGGTACATAAGTTTCGGCCTGGCCGAACTTACGGCCGTATATAAAGGGTGATTTGTTAAGAGCTTGATAACTTTTTTTTTAAAAAAAACGCATAAAATTTGCAAAATCTCATCGGTTCTTTATTTGAAACGTTAGATTGGTCCATGACATTTACTTTTTGAAGATGATTTCATTTAAATGTTGACCGCGGCTGCGTCTTAGGTGGTCCATTCGGAAAGTCCAATTTTGGGCAACTTTTTCGAGCATTTCGGCCGGAATAGCCCGAATTTCTTCGGAAATGTTGTCTTCCAAAGCTGGAATAGTTGCTGGCTTATTTCTGTAGACTTTAGACTTGACGTAGCCCCACAAAAAATAGTCTAAAGGCGTCAAATCGCATGATCTTGGTGGCCAACTTACCGGTCCATTTCTTGAGATGAATTGTTCTCCGAAGTTTTCCCTCAAAATGGCCATAGAATCGCGAGCTGTGTGGCATGTAGCGCCATCTTGTTGAAACCACATGTCAACCAAGTTCAGTTCTTCCATTTTTGGCAACAAAAAGTTTGTTAGCATCGAACGATAGCGATCGCCATTCACCGTAACGTTGCGTCCAACAGCATCTTTGAAAAAATACGGTCCAATGATTCCACCAGCGTACAAACCACACCAAACAGTGCATTTTTCGGGATGCATGGGCAGTTCTTGAACGGCTTCTGGTTGCTCTTCACTCCAAATGCGGCAATTTTGCTTATTTACGTAGCCATTCAACCAGAAATGAGCCTCATCGCTGAACAAAATTTGTCGATAAAAAAGCGGATTTTCTGCCAACTTTTCTAGGGCCCATTCACTGAAAATTCGACGTTGTGGCAGATCGTTCGGCTTCAGTTCTTGCACGAGCTGTATTTTATACGGTTTTACACCAAGATCTTTGCGTAAAATCTTCCATGTGGTCGAATAACACAAACCCAATTGCTGCGAACGGCGACGAATCGACATTTCACGGTCTTCAGCAACACTCTCAGAAACAGACGCAATATTCTCTTCCGTACGCACTATACGCATTCGTGTGGTTGGTTTAATGTCCAATAAAGTAAACTGAGTGCGAAACTTGGTCACAATCGCATTAATTGTTTGCTCACTTGGTCGATTATGTAGACCATAAATCGGACGTAAAGCGCGAAACACATTTCGAACCGAACACTGATTTTGGTAATAAAATTCAATGATTTGCAAGCGTTGCTCGTTAGTAAGTCTATTCATGATGAAATGTCAAAGCATACTGAGCATCTTTCTCTTTGACACCATGTCTGAAATCCCACGTGATCTGTCAAATACTAATGCATGAAAATCCTAACCTCAAAAGAATCACCCTTTACTTGTTTTACTAACATTTTGCTCCATCACAGGGCATTAGCCGATTTACATTTTAAGTCTACAGAAGTCTAACAAATTTAGTGCAGATCGAGTCAGATTTAAATATATGTATATGGAAATATAATCTTTATATATAACACCCAATACATTTGACGGATTTGATATGTTATCGAAAATGTGGATCTAAATACAAAGTGGTGCAGGGTATAATATAGTCGGCCTCGCCCGACTTTTGACTTTCCTTACTTGTTTTTCATAAAAACTTGAATGAAATGTATTGCTAAACCGACCAAAAAACTTTGGAAGTTGGGAATTACTGTAGGATTGGTATGTGTCTCGGCTAGTTAAATTTACAATTTATCTTCACACGAATAAAAAAAATCTATACGAATTAATTTTATTTTTTATGGTAAATGAGGGAATTAATGTTACTCACCTCAATAGCGCCAATGTAAATCATTAATATATCGAATTTGCCATTTTGTATCCTGAACTAAAAACAAAAAAAAAAAGAAATTGACCTCTTTCCATAACAGATAACAGCTGTCTAAATGGAACTATCCTATAGCATTGTTGTGCTTTGAGTTTCGAAGGTTTTCTGTATCAAACAAAGTCCAAGATATTGAAGTATTTTTCAAACGTCATTGGTATTTGGCTTTAGGCAATTAACCACCCAGAATTAATTTTCTTGAATGATTTAAGTTTTATTGGTGGGCTTAGCCAATAGGAATTGGAGTGGCAGGGATCTGATTTGAACAACCGCTACAATTCTTTTTGTCAGCACCAATTGCATAGCCCGAAAGGCTAAATCAAGAAGGTGGTATAATAGATGATATTCGAATATAAAAAAATGGTTTGTTCCATGGCTTGTTTTTCACGGCATTATCAAAGAAATGACTTTTGGTGGAAGTGTAACTTTTTATGGTCCGAGTCGCCAACGGTAGCACCTTTGTGCTAAATGTACTCTATGCAATAGAAACCTTCGATTACATTCAATGGCAAACATGAAATTAAACGTTTTAATTTGATAAGTGTTCATAGCTAGCTAATTACAATGTTGATCGTACAAACATTTTTTGCTAAAAGCAATTGGAAATCGTTTCGAAAAGAAAATAAGTTAGTATACGCCAAAAAATAATTTTTTCCTACCAAACGAAATTTTAGACAAAACACTAATATCGTTTCCCATTTGCTTTTTGCTGTAAGGAATTATGTTTGAAAGAAAAGTATATACATTTTTATACCCTCCACCATAGGGTGAGGGGGTATATTAACTTTGTCATTCCGTTTGTGACACATCGAAATATTGTTCTAAGACCCCATCAAGCATATATATTCTGGGTCGTGGTGAAATTCAGAGTCGTTCTAAGCATGTCCGTCCGTCTGTTGAAATCACGCTAACTTCCGAACGAAGCAAGCTATCGACTTGAAACTTGGCGAAAGTAGTTGTTATTGATTTGGTACATGGTGTTAGTATATGGTCTTTAACAACCATGCCAAAAATTGGTCCATATCGGTCCATAATTATATATAGCCCCCATATAAATCGATTTCCAGATTTGACCACCGGAGCCCCTTGGAGGAGCAAAATTCATCCGATCCTGTTGAAATTTGGTACGTGGTGTAAGTATATGGTCTCTAACAACCATTCAAAAATTGGTTCACATCGGTCCATAATTCTAGATAGCCCCCATATAAACCGATCCCCCGATCATAAAGCTATTCATGTATAAACAAATGCCACTTTAAAAATCCAAATTGTAATAGATACTTTAAAGTAAAACGGCATTTCTTAATACCTAAAAACTTTAAACTAAAGATCTCAATCCTTAATGTAAGTCTTAGCCTATATTTGAAGCGTTTTTATCTTAGATATAAAGATTCATTATATCAGTTGATTTAAGGATCATTTCTTTACATTTTTCATTACTTTAGAGAAAATTTGCCTTACTTCAAAGACCTTCGAATTTAAAAGAGAGACACAAATTTCCATAAATATTGTCCTAAATGTAACGAAAATGCAAAGATTATACACTATAAAGCAATATACACAATGTAGAAGAAATTATTTTTTTTATACCCTCCACCATAGGATGGGGGTATATTAACGTTGTCATTCTGTTTGTAACACATCGAAATATTGCTCTAAGACCCCATAAAGTATATATATTCTGGGTCGTGGTGAAATTCTGAGTCGATCTGAGCATGTCCGTCCGTCCGCCTGTTGAAATCATGCTAACTTCCGAACGAAACAAGCTATCGACTTCACACTTGGCACAAGTAGTTGTTATTGATGTAGGTCGGATGGTATTGCAAATGGGCCATATCGATCCACTTTTACGTATAGCCCCCATATAAACGGACCCCCAAATTTGGCTTGCCGATCCTCTAAGAGAAGCAAATTTCATCCGATCCGGCTGAAATTTGGTACATGGTGTCGGTTTATGGTCTCTAACAACCGTGCAGAAAGTGGTCCACATCGGTCAATAATTATATATAGCCCCCATATAAACCGATCCCCCGATTTGGCTTGCGAAGCCTCTAAGAGAAGCAAATTTCATCCGATCGGGGTGAAATTTGGTACATGGTGTCGGTTAATGGTCTCTAATAACCATGCAAAAATTGGTCCACATTGGTTCATAATTATATATAGCCCCCATATAAACCGATCCCCCGATTTGGCTTGCGAAGCCTCTAAGAGAAGAAAATTTCATCCGATCTGGCTGAAATTTGGTAAATGGTGTTGGTATATATTCTCTAACAACTATGCAAAAATTAGTTCACATCGGTCAATAATTATATATAGCCCCCATATAAACCGATCCCCCGATTTGGCTTGCAAAGCCTATAAGAGAAGCAAATTTCATCCGATCCGGCTGAAATTTGGTACATGGTGTTAATATATGCACGCACAGAAAAATCATGTTTGGACATGGTAGCCGCATCCATTTAATGCTTATCTAGAGCATGTAATTTCCGCAAAAACCATGTATTTTGTCTTTGTAAAAATAGTTTTCGAGCGGAGAAAAATGTATGGTGGCTATAAACATTTGAATGGTTCCCAAATACCGCAAACATGTTCTATCATTTAAATGATAGAATTTGAGACCATTAAATGGTCGGGAAAATCATGTACCTGACCATTCAATTTTTTTTTACTTTTTTACAGGGAAAAAGTATTTTTGCAGGTTAAGTATAGACATGTCTAGAATCATTACATGGCCATAAAGACCATTTACATTTTTTTGTGAACATTTAATTTTTTAACTTTTTTGCAGCGAAAAGAATTTTATAAAAACATTGAGCAGGTACACACGATTTTCATTTTGCGCGTCAGTCGTGTGTTGATTGTTTCTTGGAATGGATGGAGAATACGGATTTACTGTGTTTTGTGTTAATTTATTTATTCAGAAGTGACACTTGGTTTTATGCGAACACAACAAAGGAAAGTGTAATTGAAAAAAATGTACCTGTTTTTTTCTGCATTTTGCTATATGGATCATTTATTTTTATTTGCAGTTACATGATGGGCACGATGTAAATATGGAATAATTACCTATTGTTGAAATTGAAATAAAATAGAGTGTGTAAAAATATGTGATGTTTGCTTGAACGACATTATAAATACAAATAAACAATGAATTAGTTTATAAATAAATAAAAACAAACAAATAAAGTTAATTTTGTGTTTTCTTTTCTCAAGTGGCGTCCTTTTTTCGACGATGAAAAAAGTTTTTTCATAAAGATCAAAACATTTTAGGTTGTGACCATGTTCTTTTAACTAGGAGAAAAACATTTTTAATGAATACCATAACATTTTAAATCGTGACCATTATCTTTTCATTCAAACAAAATTCTTTTTATCAATATAATAACATTTTAGATGAGAACAATTATATTTTTCTTAGAACCATGTTCACTGAGCCAACATGGTTGCAGGTTAAAATGCTACATGGTCGCCGCAAAAATAGCTCCTATCATATTATTTTGCTCTTCGAATATGATTGTGACAATAATGTTTCTTCTCTGCGTGTGGTCTCAAACACCAATGCAAAAATTGGTCGAAATCGGTCTATAATTATATATAGCCCCCATATAAACCGATCCCCAGATTTGACCTCCGGAGCCCCTTGGAAGAGCAAAATTTATCCGATTCGGTTGAAATTTGGTACGTGATGTTAGTATATGGTATCAAACAACCATGCAGGAATTGGTTCATATCAGTCCATAATTATATATAGCTCCCATATAAACCGATCCCAGATGCAGATTTAGATATAGCTCCCATATATACAATTGGAGTACAATTGGTAGTACAGTCATGTGTGACAAATTTTATTGAAATCGGTTCAGATTTATATATAGCTCCCATATATATTGTTCGCCCGATATACACTCATATGACCACAATCTTTTACTCAGATTTAATTGAAATTTTGCACAGGTAGTAAAATTAGCATTGTAGCTATGCGTGCCAAATTTGGTTGAAATTGGTTCAGATTTAGATATAGTTTTTTCTGATTTAGACAATCAGAAAAACTATATCTGATTTAGACAAAAATGGCCAAAATACCAACATTTTCCTTGTAATATCGCCACTGCTTAGTCGAAAAGTTGTAAAAATGACTCAAATTTCCCTAAACTTCTAATACATATATATCGAGCGATAAATCATAAATAAACTTTTGCGAAGTTTCCTTAAAATTGCTTCAGATTTAAATATTTCCCATATTTTTATACCCTCCACCATAGAATGGTGACGGGGGTATAATAAGTTTGTCATTCCGTTTGTAACACATCGAAATATCTATTTACGACTAAATAAAGTATATATTCTTGATCAGGGAGAAATTCTAAGACGTCTGTCCGTCTGTCTGTCTGTCTGTCTGTCTGTTGTAATCACGCTACAGTCTTCAATAATGAAGCAATCGTGCTGAAATTTTGCCCAAACTCGTCTTTTGTCTGCAGGCAGGTCAAGTTCGAAGATGGGCTACATCGGTCCAGGTTTTGATATAGTCCCCATATAAACCGACCTCCCGATTTGGGGTCTTGGGCTTATAGAAATCGTAGTTTTTATCCAATTTGCCTGAAATTTGAAATCTAGAGGTATTTTATGACCATAAAGAGGTGTGCCAAAAATGGTGAGTATCGGTCCATGTTTTGGTATAGCCCCCCCTATAGACCGATCTCCCGATTTTACTTCTTGGGCTTATAGAAACCGTAGTTTTTATCCAATTTGCCTTAAATTGAAAATCTAGAGATATTTTAGGGCCATAAAGAGGTGTGCTGAAAACAGTGAGTATCGGTCCATATTTTAGTATAGACCCCATAAGAACGATCTCCCGATTTAACTCCTTGAGTTTCTAGAAGCCGTAGTCTTTATCCGATTTGCCTGAAATTGTAAATATTCTGGTATTTTAGGCTCACAAAAACGTGTATCGGATTAAGCTTTTATCAGTCCATTTGATAATGCCTCCATATAGACCGATTTCACTTCTTGAGAGTATAGAAAGCGCACTGATCATGAAAATTCCTTGAAACTCAATGTAAAATTTCCAGATTTTTTTTCTCGGGTGAAAATCTACAGATTTAAGATTTCTAGTCAAGACGTTATTTTATAATTCTCTTGCACACTTACAAGAGATGTTAATGATTCCGCTAAAACTCAAACAAAAATGGTTCTTATAAATACAGAATCTGATATAGTCTTCATAGGTAAAATCTTTAAATTTATCTTCAGGAAGTGTACTGGTTGAACTATTCTGCTTGATCTGTCCTCAAACCCTCTGAAATTTCAAAGGAAACGCTAATATTTGATTCATGGTGGTGGGTGTTTAAGATTCGGCCCGGCCGAACTTACTTCTGTATATACTTGTTTACCCAATGTGTTTGTTCCACCCTAGTGCATTAGCCGACTTAAATTTTGAGTCTATAGATTTTGAAGAAGTCTATCAAATTCTGTCCAGATCGATTGATATTTAAATGTATGTATTTGGGACAAACCTTTATATATAGCCTCCAACACATTTGACGGATGTGATATGGTATCGAACAAACTCGTCTTTTGTCTGCAGGCAGGTCAAATTCGAAGATGGGCTACATCGGTCCAGGTTTTGATATAGTCCCCATATAAACCGACCTCCCGATTTGGGGTCTTGGGCTTATAGAAATCGTAATTTTTATCCAATTTGCCTGAAATTTGAAATCTAGAGGTATTTTATGACCATAAAGAGGTGTGCCAAAAATGGTGAGTATCGGTCCATGTTTTGGTATAGCCCCCCTATAGACCGATCTCCCGATTTTACTTCTTGGGCTTATAGAAACCGCAGTTTTTATTCAATTTACTTGAAATTGGAAATCTAGAGGTATTGTAGGACCACAAATACGTGTGCCAAAAATTGTGAGTATCGGCCCATGTTTTGGTATGGTCCCCATATAAAACGACCTTCCGATTTGGGGTCTTGGGCTTATAGAAATCGTAGTTTTTATCCAATTTGTCCAAAATTAGAAATCAAGAGGTATTTTAGGACCATAAAGAGGTGTGCCGAAAATGGTGAGTATCGGTCCATATTTTGGTATAGCCCCCATATAGACCGATTTCCCGATTTTACTTCTTGGGCTTCTAGAATACGTGGTTTATATACAATTTGCCTGAAATTGGAAATTTATAGGTATTTTAGGACTATAAAGAGGTGTGCCACAAATGGTGAGTATCGGTCCATGTTTTGGTATAACCCCATATAGACCGATATCCCGATTTTACTTCTTGGGCTTCTAGAATCTGAAGTTTTTATCCAATTTGCCTGAAATTGGAAATCTAGGGTATTTTCGGGCCATAAAGAAGTGTGCCGAAAACGGTGAGTATCGGTCCATATTTTAGTATAGCCCCCATAAGAAATATCTCCCGATTTAACTCCTTGGGTTTGTAGAAACCGTAGTTTTTATCCGATTTGCCTGAAATTGTAAATATTCTGAAATTGTAAATATTTTAGGCTCACAAAAACGTGTATCGGATTTAGTTTTTATCGGTCCATTTGGTAATGCCTTCATATAGACCGGCTTCACTTGTTGAGGGTGTAGAAGGCGCACTGATCATGAAAATTGCTTGAAACTCAATGTAAACTTTCCAGATTTTACTTCTACAGATTTAAGATTTCAAATCGAGTCGTTATTTTATAAATTTCTTGCACACTTGCAAGAGATGTTAATGATTCCTCTAAAACTCAAACAAAAATGGTTCTTATAAATCCAGAATCTGATATAGTCCTCATAGGTGAAATCTTTAAATGTATCTTCGGGAAGTGTCCTCAAGTCCTCAAGCCCTCCTGAAATTTCAAAGGAAACCCTAATATTTGGTTCATGTTGGTGGGTATTTAAGATTCGGCGCGGCCGAACTTACTGCTGTATATACTTGTTTACTAACATTGTGTTCCACCCTAGTGCATTAGCCGACTTAAATTTTGAGTCTATAGATTTTGAAGAAGTCTATCAAATTCTGTCCAGATCGATTGATATTTAAATGTATGTATTTGGGACAAACCTTTATATATAGCCCCCAACACATTTAACGGATGTGATATGGTATCGAACATTTAGATCTACAAAGTGGTGCAGGGTATAATATAGTCGGCCCCGCCCGACTTTAGACTTTCCTTATTTGTTTTTTTTTTTTTTTTATTATTATTTATTCAATATATTATTTCATTACAATTCATAGTATGCCTCAGCGCCACATTTGGCTTTGTAGAGGCTAGCTAATGAAAAAAAATTTTTGTGAAGCAAAGATTATAAACTTTATTTTAAAGAAATTTGTCCTTAATATTTTGTAAATTGTACATCCTGAAATATTTTTTTTCAGTGTATTAAACCAAATTAAACTTTATTCTAACTTAAACAATGAATTTTAAATTTTTAGAGACTTTATGGCCAAACATTTTTTACGCTATGTGTGAGTTTAGCTTGCCACCCTGTTGTAGGGTGACCAACCCAAATCATATTCTTTTGACTGCAATTTCTGTTATCATGCAACCATGCAATACTCAATATCTGACAAATGCCAGTCGAAACTATGCTGAAAATCAACATTTCATTTCCCATTTGGAGCACGTGCCACATGAATTATATTGATTTTTCCATCGCCTGTAGGTGGATTGGAATTAGAAAACAAAAATAAACTTAATCGGACAATGTAGCCAAGAAATTAAAGCCCACATTCTATAAAAGCCAGTTTTGCACTGAAAAACGTTTAAGTGGTATTTGGATATTTCTCAAAATAAATTTGTAGTTTTTTGTTTTGGCCATGTTGTCTAGCAGCTCTAGGTCTAATTTTATTGGTTGATAAAAAAAATAAACTAATCCCTTCTAAAATGTAGCTAATCATTCATTTATTGAGTTTGGTTAATTATAAATATTTTCTGTTTATCTTTTGGCGAGCATTTCGCTTATAGCACTGACACCGATTTAATGTCTACGCAGAACGTAAAGAAAGAATTTTCTCCAAATTATACAAGGCGATAATTGTTCTGGTCATTATACCCTGCTCCACACTATGGAACAGGGTATTATAAGTTAGTGCATATGTTTGCAACACCCAGAAAGAGACGAGATAGACACATGGTGTCTTTGGCAAAAATGCTCAGGGTGGGCTCCTGAGTCGATATAGCCATGTCCGTCTGTCCGTCTGTCCGTGAACACATTTTTGTAATCAAAGTCTAGGTCGCAGTTTTAGTCCAGTCGACTTAGAATTTGGCACAAGTATGTGTTTTGCCTCAGAATAGATCCCTATTGAATTTGGAAGAAATCGGTTCAGATTTAGATATAGCTCCCATATATATATTTCGCCCGATATGGACTTATATGGCCCCAGAAGCCAGAGCTTTACCCTAATTTGCTTAAAATTTTGCACAAGAAGAACAATTAGTACTGTAGTCAAGTGTGCCAAATTTTATTGAAATCGGTTCAGATTTAGATATAGCTCCCATATATATCTTTCACCCGATATGGACTAATACGGTCCCAGAAGCCAGAGTTTTACCCCAATTTGGTTGAAATTTTGCACAGGGAGTAGAATTAGCATTGTAGGTATGCGTGCCAAATTTGGTTGAAATCGGTTCAGATTTAGATATAGCTCCCATATATAGCTTTCGCCCGATTTACACTCATATGACCACAGAGGCCAATTTTTTGCTCCATTTAGTTGAAATTTTGCACTGGGAGTAGAATTAACATTGTAGCTATGCGTGCCAAATTTGGTTGAAATCGGTTCAGATTTAGATATAGCTCCCATATATATGTTTTTCCGATTTAGACAAAAATGGTCGAAATACCAACATTTTCCTTGTAAAATCGCCACTGCTTAGTTGAAAAGTTGTAAAAATGACTCTAATTTTCCTAAACTTCTAATACATATTGAACAACTGGGGTTTCAGGAGAGGATGTCAAAGCACCAACTGACACCAAAAGCGCTTAATGAGTATACGACTCCAGAGGTTGTGGTTTTTGTGGACTGTATGTGGATATTGGGTATGCAGAGAAGACAGAATCCCAAAAACTTCACAGAAGGTTCAATGGATGAAGTTGCTAGGCGAGATAATATTGTTATTTGGGTTGGGAATGGTTCCTCGAGCAATATGGGAAATCATAACCCAATCCAAAATAATTCAAGAGAGAGAAATGAGACGAAACACAAGTGGGTTAAATTTGAGTTAAGCCTTTATTCGAGGATGATCTTACCAAGTAATTCTATTCGTGGCTGCGGGAAAATAAAAAGTGATTTATTGAATGTTTCATACCAGCCAGGAAACCTTTCGATTTTCTATTTAACTAATTTTTAGAACTAGTTGAAATTATCTTTTGACATTTATCGATATTACTATCTTTAGTGCAAATCGAATAGTCTCATACATTTCAAGTGATTCTTAAACCATAATTTTTTTCGTTACAATGCAATACAATTCAAATTTCAAAATTCAGAATGATTTACTTTACTATTAAATTCAAATTCAATTAAGTTATAGTTAAATTAAGTCTAAACAGTCTTGTTTAGACATGGCGCCGGACTTAAGAATGATCAGTTTGGTTTGTGGCACAAAGAACTGAAGCTAATGAGCGAATTGCGTCTGATAAAAGATACTGATTGATAGATGGTTGAGGGACAGAGTTTGTATTAGATTGTGGAGCTTTTTTGTTGAATTTCCGTTGATTTGAACCCGTCTTTACATTAGTTTGTTGCGTCCGTTTTTTGTGTTGTGCTAGAGGCGTATGAGAATTTGGTGGCTGTTGACGGTTGCCAGAAGCATAAACCATGTACTCATTCGGATGTAACATGGTATGGTGGTAATTACGGCATTTACGACATTTATTTTTTGAGTGGCATTTGGCAACTGTGTGACTCTTCGCTAAACAATTTACGCAATATTTAAGTTGGCGCACTGTTCGGCATCTGTCTATTGGCTTCATCCTCAAAAATTTTGGACAGGTTCGTATACTGTGAAACCGCTTACACAACATGCAGCGATATATCTCTGGATTGCGTGATTCGTTGGAGTTAGCTGATCTGTAAGGATAAAAAGTAAAGTGCGGTTAAATGGAAAATAACTCTCCAATTTGTTGGAGATTTTGAATTAATGTTAATTTGATTCGGCTACGTTTAAGTACGGTAGTAAGCATAACTTGACAACTGGCCGTTTTATGAGACCCATAGCAGTACGCACTTGAACAACACGAGTTTTTCCATCTAAACCGGGTTGAGTCTCTTCGATTCGACCAAGCCGCCATTCACTAGGCGGTAGCAGTTCGTCAATCACTACTACTAAATCACCCTTCTTTATATTACATTGTGGCGCTTTCCACTTGTAACGTTTTTGAAGCGACTTCAAATAGTCCTCTTTCCAACGAATGGCGAACTGATGGTGAATGGCCTTCAATTTTGTCCAACGATTTATTAACGAAAGGTTCGGAGATAGCGGTTCAGGTAAGGCTACCATCGGTGATCCTTTAAGGAAGTGGCCAGGTGTTAACGCACTTATATCCGTTGGGTCTTCCGAAAGAGCTGATATGGGACGGGAGTTGAGAACGCCCTCTATACGGGCCAACAATGTGGCAAGTTGTTCAAACGTAAACCTATGTGTGCCTGCTAATCGTTTAAAATGGTGTTTAAAACTTTTAACAGCTGCTTCCCACAACCCTCCCATATGAGGAGCATGAGGTGGGATGAAGCTCCATTCGAGGCCATGGGACAAATATTTATTCGAAATATCAGATGATGAGCTTTTTATGAATTGGGAAAATTCTCTTAGCAACACTCTACTGGCTCCTACAAAGTTTCGTCCATTGTCCGATACTACCCTTCGGGGTAGTCCTCGCCTCCCAACAAAACGAGAAAACGCAGCCTCGAATGCCGCAGAAGACAAATCTGAGCACGGTTCTAAATGCACCGCTTTTGTTGCAAAACACACGAATACGGATACATATGCCTTAACAGTTGGTGATTTGCGCAAATATGAACTTTTTAAGTTCAAGGTAATTATAACTTAATTGAATTTGATTTTAATAGTAAAGTAAATCATTCTGAATTTTGAAATTTGAATTGTATTGCATTGTAACGAAAAAAATTATCGTTTAAGAATCACTTGAAATGTATGAGACTATTCGATTTGCACTAAAGATAGTAATATCGATAAATGTCAAAAGATAATTTCAACTAGTTCTAAAAATTAGTTAAATAGAAAATCGAAAGGTTTCCTGGCTGGTATGAAACATTCAATAAATCACTTTTTATTTTCCCGCAGCCACGAATAGAATTACTTGGTAAGATCATCCTCGAATAAAGGCTTAACTCAAATTTAACCCACTTGTGTTTCGTCTCATTTCTCTCTCTTGAATTATTTTGGATTGGGTTATGATTTCCCATATTGCTCGAGGAACCATTCCCAACCCAAATAACAATATTATCTCGCCTAGCAACTTCATCCATTGAACCTTCTGTGAAGTTTTTGGGATTCTGTCTTCTCTGCATACCCAATATCCACATACAGTCCACAAAAACCACAACCTCTGGAGTCGTATACTCATTAAGCGCTTTTGGTGTCAGTTGGTGCTTTGACATCCTCTCCTGAAACCCCAGTTGTTCATGGTCCTTCGAGCCGGATCATCCCTATGGGTTCGAGGAGCTTCTGTTGTATTCGAGGCATTTTCCACCCTATCGCTCTCAGGCACTGTGACTGTTCTACCTTTTAAATGCAAAAGAGTATGGTGCGATTTCTGGCATATAAAGCATTTATTTCTACTTTTGCATTTCTGTTTCTTATGAAATGGAGAGAGGCAATTATTGCATAACTTGTTTTTAAATACAAAGTCTATTCTCTCTTGCTCCGAAAAATTTCGGAAATTTTGACAAATACGCAATGAATGATTGCCTTCACATAAAGGACAAGAAGAATCCAATTTCTCCTGGGAATGGTAAGCTTGAGTTCGATTAACCCGCTGATCAGTGTGATTATAACCTTCCTTCGTAGAGCGAATGCTTGACAAACGCTCAACAATCTCAAAACGTTCGATTAGGAACTCATCCAGTTGAGACCACATCGGCAAATCGTTATGGGATTTCAGGGATTGTTCCCACAACGATAATGTCCTATCTGCACTGTTAGAAAAATATGTTTTTCATATGTTCCGATATAAACAAAATGTGTTTTGGGCACAATTTTAAAACACAATATATTTAAGTGCAAACATGTAATGTTCCTAAACTAACACTAAATGTTTGGGACATCTATGTTAATATGTTAGATTATATTATGTTTGGGGCATGAATGTTTCATAAAAATCATATGTGTGAATGCAAACATATATACATTTACAAATTTCGACTAACCATACATATGTTGTGATATTTTATTCAAAGCGACAGAGAGAGAGAGAAACCGGGAGAGTTGACGAAAGATATCAACATAACACAGCGAAAGAATCAAAAGAGAACAATTTCTGTGAAAACGCTTGTATGTTGTTTCGGAAAACTGTTTTATGATAAGGCCAAAAATTTGATATGCTTAAGTCTAAATATTATTTAATTTGAATAAAGAGAATAGACATTCGGAACCAAGAGAATAGACAAACAGCATATGTTTTCGCCTTGAGAGCAGCATTTTATGTATGTGTGGACATGTGTTTTGTTTATCATTTTGGCATTATGGGCACAATTTTTTTCTTGGTTCGTTAAAAGAAATCAGGGGTATTCATAAAAATAACGAAAGAGCACTATACTCTTTTTAGAGTTGGGACAGTAAAATGAAATAAGGAGGAAATAGTGAAAAATTACACAGTAAAATGTTTAAAAACAAAGTTTAGTTCCTCTTTATTAATAGGTAGTCCACGAGGAGTTGACGGACTCCTTCAAATATAAAAGCGGGGATTAAGTTCGAGTTTTGCGGCTAAAACAATTTAAAAAGTTTATTTTCGTTAAAATGAATTATTAAAGAAACATAAAAGAGCGATGGTGTTAAATGCTTGTAAACAACTGTTCACGCCTAAATAAATTTATGTTTATATTATAAAATTATTTATGTATGTTTATACTCGATTCCACGTTCTTCTTTTGTTAGAGTTTTTGAATTCCTTCCAAATTTCAAAGTTTTGTACCAAAAACAGTTTTTTGTTACAAAATTGTTATTTTTGCAATAAAAAAATAATATTTTATCCAAAACGCAGTCAATTTCGTTTATATCAAGCACTGTTACTGACTATAAATCTTTAATAACCCACATTTCGAAGTTTCATTATAAAAATTTAATATAGTATAAATATAAACGTGTAAATTAAAAAAAAAAGTTTTCGGTCGGAGCAGGGATTGAACCCACGACCCTTTGCATGCAAGGCTGACTTGCTAACCACTGCTCCACGTGGCAAACAAATTTTTGTTTCTGTTAAATAATGTTATGTTTGCATGGGCTCGTGGGCGCTGCAAAATATGCTATATAAAAGTATCTTATAACGATAATTATCTACTGGTGACTATAACAGCTACGAAGTCCAGTAGATAGTGTGTTGGCTTACAAACTGTATGGTCCTCGGTTCGATTCTCCGTGTAGGCGAAAGGTAAAATTTAAACAATTTATAAAAGTGAATAATTTCTTCAACATTATTTGTATTACAGAAAAAGGTGCCAAGAACTAAAATATTTCGTGAAAGTGAAAATTACGAGTATGTTAGGCAATGAGCACAATCGTCTTTGGGAAAAATTCTTCCAAGCATATAATATTTTTGGGCTCAAAATGCTTCCAAACATATAATATGTTCACATAAAACAAACATATTAGTGTTTCGGCAGTATCCAATAATATATGTGCTTCCTGCAAAATATGTTTGGAACATATGTTAAAGAAGCGATTTTTTTTGAGGGTGTGGGAGCTTGGTCGAGATTAAATAAATCAAAATAGGATCCCAGTGCTCTATCTTGACGTCAAGTGTCTTGAGGGTAGACAAGCAGTCATTTACCGTTGACTGTATTCTCTGGACAGACTCGCTTGTCTCCTCTTCTGCCACCGGGATATTAAATAAAATTTTGAGTTGGTTGTCAACCAACACTCGCTTATTTTCGTAGCGAATCTTGAGAGCCTTCCACGCTAAGTCAAAATTTTCATCACATAAAGTGTATCTTTTGACTATTGCGCCAGCTGAACCCTGAGTTTTATTTCTGAGATGGTATAATTTTTGTGCGGGAGTAAGTTTTGGGTGGTTTACGTAGACCGCCGTGAACATGTCACGGAAAGACGGCCACTCTTCGTATCCACCTCTGAACACCTCCGTGTCACAGGGAGGAACTTTTATGTACACATTGGGTGAACCGACAGCTTGGGTCTCAAGACTGTAACGCGGTAGTGGGAAGTCACTCGGTGATATACCTATTCGAGAAGCTTCTGCTCTAGGATTTGAAGAGGAAGCTACCCTCGATATGTCCAATAAACGAGACCTAGAAGCATAGTATGCCTCAGAACATACTGTAAAATTAACGCGAGCTTTCTCTCTCACTTCTTTGGTTATGGCTGAATCGGAGGATAACATTAGAGACTCGTAGGAAGAATTGAAACTTGTCCATCGAACTTCCAAATCCTCCATTTTAGCCTGCACCAACGATTCGGTTTGTTGAACCAAATCCACATTCTCGACATAACTACAGAGCATAAGTAAATGATCATAATCAAAATAAAACTTGCGTTCGGTTATAGCCATAACCCTTTCTTCGCCCTTTTGGGCCGTATCATCCAAAGAATCGTTCGACATTTCCCTCAAATAGAACTAAAAATATGCAATTTACAGTAGATTCAGAAATATCTGTACAATATATGGTATTTAAACCAGATTTCGTTTTAGCGGTCAGTTTTACGGGTGACTGACAAACCTTTCAAAGTAAATATGTGTATGGCGAATATAAGGAAATATACAATAACACAAGACTATATATATTAATGTATCAATAATTCCCAAAATTTGAAAACTGATGTAAATACAAAAAGTAAAAAATTAGCATAAATCGCTCAAAATATAATAGATCTTGAGTGACTAAAATCAACTGAAATAAAGTATGTTCGTGAAATAGTTATGGGAATTGAATATTGAAGTGAGCCAAAACGTAAACAAAATAACCAAAGAAATTTGTTTTTAATTTAATTTCGTAAATTTCAGTTCAACGGATGGAGGAATTCTAATTAATTCTTATGCACACTTTTGCATATAAATAAATCGTTTTGAACAAAAGCAATAATTAATTAAGCACTTAATTAATGGATAATTAAATATGTTTCAATGCGGCATACCAATCAACAGTATTTTTCTGTTTTCTTTACCCCTGTCGAATTTCTAAGATTTTCTAACATACAATTCGCACAATAAATTATGAATACGAAAACATAAGTTTACTCATGAAACCAACAATTCACGTGTGGTGTAAAACTTTTTAGTTTTCTCGAAATTAGCACTTTTTATAATCGGAAATTGGCAACTCCAGCAAATTTCTCCTGTCAAATACGATCCACAAAGACAATGAGAGCGAGATATATGTGGAACCCAATTATTATTATTCGTTGTGTGAGCAAAACATATATGTGTGCGTAACAAAAAATAAAAAAATCTGTCACAAATTCGTGTGTGTATATATTTAATACAATATAATTTTTCTATTTATCATTAATTTTTGTTTTGCTCCTATATTTTTGAATGTTGGAATATGTATATACTTTAATGGAATTTCCCTTCAATTATAAACCATTTCTCTTTGCGTTTGAATTTTGTAATTCACATTAAATAGGAAAGTAAAATAAATAAAAAAATAAAAAAATTAAAAGGTAATTACCTTGAGCTTGAAAAAGTTGCGGTTGCGAAATTTGTTGTTGAAAATAATTTCAATTCGTTTAGATATCCATATGAATTTCTGCAGAGCAAATATATTCCTATGCTCTCATTTTATTAATCTGGTTCATTCCCATCACTTCAAACAAGAAAATATATTTTGGAATGTCTCATATATGAGTTTTGCACATACAATCTGTATTTTGTATAGTAGTTTTTCTCACTGTGGATTCAGGATGCCGATGATCATAAAACTGAATACAACTGACTGTGCGAAAAATGTAAAGATTTAATACGAAACAATCGACGAAATTGTATTAAATTTTGTACAAAATTTACGTTTTGGAATGTTGCCTTTTTTACTGCACTTTTTTTTTCTCTTTTTTCGCCGAAGAACAACCAATGAACAAAATTATATACGATTAATAAATTTGAGCAAAAGAAAGAAATTAGGAGAAGCGGAGAACACAAATTTCGGAATTGCTCATATATCAAATTGTGGAAAAATTTGCACTTTGGAATTTTGCATATTCCGTCATGTATCTTTTGGAAAATTTGGAATAAAACAAATCTTCTGGAATTTCAAAGTTATGTTAAAGATGAAATGTAGGAATTAAACATGAAGTGCAAGAAAACAAAAAAAATTTGGCGAATAGGGACGTATGGAAATGAAGAATAAAATATTGAAATGGGTGATAAATGGAACATCTGTCTCTTTGGATAGACACTTTTTCACATTACACTTTTTCGCACTTCTCCATCTATGCCGTTATTCTATGCGATTTTTTCTTCTCATGAATTTTTAAATAACGGCACATATGCAATTATGCAAATTTAGCATGCTTTCAATTACGTAATATATGCGAATTTATAGCTTTTATAAATCATATAAAAATTATTATTTTCCTTTTATTCCATTTCTTGAAATATTCCACTTTTCACTTTTTTTCTGGATAAAATTGCACCTCTGATCTTAAAATTTTAAATAATTTTTACGTTTTTTGAAAAGGAAACTTTGACTTTCAATACGGACGGACATCAATTTTCACGGTTTTCTTAATATTTTCCCACAAGAATTTTATGCTGTTTTAATTTCGATTTCTAAGCACTTTTTACTTTCTTATGTTTCATAGAATTACACTTACTCCGCTTTAGCTATTGAGCTTACCGAACCCGACTTGAAACTGTCATGTGATAATTCATTTCATGTGGCAGTTACCTCATTTCTCTACTTTTCGTGATCTTCTCTGTTGCTGTATTCTCTTCTCTTGCCGAGAGGACCATGAACAACTGGGGTTTCAGGAGAGGATGTCAAAGCACCAACTGACACCAAAAGCGCTTAATGAGTATACGACTCCAGAGGTTGTGGTTTTTGTGGACTGTATGTGGATATTGGGTATGCAGAGAAGACAGAATCCCAAAAACTTCACAGAAGGTTCAATGGATGAAGTTGCTAGGCGAGATAATATTGTTATTTGGGTTGGGAATGGTTCCTCGAGCAATATGGGAAATCATAACCCAATCCAAAATAATTCAAGAGAGAGAAATGAGACGAAACACAAGTGGGTTAAATTTGAGTTAAGCCTTTATTCGAGGATGATCTTACCAAGTAATTCTATTCGTGGCTGCGGGAAAATAAAAAGTGATTTATTGAATGTTTCATACCAGCCAGGAAACCTTTCGATTTTCTATTTAACTAATTTTTAGAACTAGTTGAAATTATCTTTTGACATTTATCGATATTACTATCTTTAGTGCAAAGTCTCATACATTTCAAGTGATTCTTAAACCATAATTTTTTTCGTTACAATGCAATACAATTCAAATTTCAAAATTCAGAATGATTTACTTAACTATTAAATTCAAATTCAATTAAGTTATAGTTAAATTAAGTCTAAACAGTCTTGTTTAGACACATATATATGGAGCGATAAATCATAAATAAACTTTTGCGAAGTTTCCTTAAAATTGCTTCAGATTTAAATGTTTCCCATATTTATACCCTGCGCCACACTGTGGAACAGGGTATTATTAGTTAGTGCATATGTTTGTAACACCCAGAAGGAGACGAGATAGGCGCATGGTGTCTTTGGCAATAATGCTCAGGTTGGGTCCCTGAGTCGATATAACCATGTCCATCTGTCCGTCTGTCCGTCCGTCTGTCTGTGAACACATTTTTGTGATCAAAGTCTAGGTCGCAATTTAAGTCCAATCGCCTTCAAATTTAGCACATGTTCCTAATTTGGGTCAGAATAGAACCCTATTGATTTTGGAAGAAATCAGTTCAGATTTAGATATAGCTCTCATATATATCTTTCGACAGATATGGACTTATATGGCCCCACAAGCCAGATTTTTGGCCGAATTTGGTTGAAATTTTGCACTAGGAGTACAATTAGTAGTGCAGTGAAGTGTGCAAAATTTGATTGAAATCGGTTCAGATTTAGATATAGCTGCCATATATATCTTTCGCCCGATATGGACTAATATGGTCTTAAAAGTCAGAGTTTTGGTCCAATTTGGTTTAAATTGTGCACAGGGAGTAGACTTAGCATTGCAGCTATGCGTGCCAAATTTGGTTGAAATCGATTTAGATTTAGATATAGCTCCCATATATAGCTTTCGCCCGATATGCACTAATATGGACCCACAAGACAGAGTTTTATACCGATTTGCTTGAAATTTTGTACAAACATAACACTTAGTCGTATAGTCAAATGTGCCAAATTTGATTGAAATCGGTTCAAATTTAGATATAGCTTCCAAATATATTTTTCGCCCGATATGGACTTATATGGTCCCAGAAGCCAGAGTTTTGACCCAATTTGGTTGAAATTTGGCACTAGGAGTATAATATAATAGTAATAGTAATAGGAGTATAGTATAATAATAGTAATAGGAGTATAATATAATAATATAGTCATGTGTGCCAAATTTGATTGAAATCGGTTCAGATTTAGATATAGCTCCCATATATATGTTTTTCTGATTTCGACAAAAATGGTCAAAATACCAACATTTTCCTTGTTAAATCACCACTGCTTAGTCGAAAAGTTGTAAAAACAAGTATATACAGCAGTAAGTTCGGCCGGGCCGAATCTTAAATACCCACCACCATGAACCAAATATTAGGGTTTCCTTTGAAATTTCAGGAGGGCTTGAGGACACTTCCCGAAGATAAATTTAAAGATTTCACCTATGAAGACTATATCAGATTCTGGATTTATAAGAACCATTTTTGTGTGAGTTTTAGAGGAATCATTAACATCTCTTGTAAGTGTGCAAGAAAATTATAAAATAACGTCTTGATTTGAAATCTTAAATCTGTAGAAGTAAAATCTGGAAATTTTACATTGAGTTTCAAGCAATTTTCATCATCAGTGCGCCTTCTACACCCTCAAGAAGTGAAGTCGGTCTATATGGAGGCATTACCAAATGGACCGATAAAAACTTAATCCGATACACGTTTTTGTGAGCCTAAAATACCAGAATATTTACAATTTCAGGCATATCAGATAAAAACTACGGTTTCTAGAAACCCAAGGAGTTAAATCGGGAGATCGTTCTTATGGGGGCTATACTAAAATATGGACCGATACTCACCATTTTCGGCACACCTCTTTGTGACCTGAAAATACCTCTAGATTTCCAATTTCAGGCAAATAGGATAAAAACTTCGGATTCTAGAAGCCCAAGACCCCAAATCGGGAGATCGGTCTATATGGGGGCTATACCAAAATATGGACCGATACTCACAATTTTTGGCACACGTATTTGTGATCCTACAATACCTCTATATTTCCAATTTCAGGTAAATTTAATAAAAACTGCGATTTCTATAAGCCCAAGAAGTAAAATCGGGAGATCGGTCTATATGGGGGCTATACCAAAATATGGACCGATACTCACAATTTTTGGCACACATATTTGTGGTCCTACAATACCTCTAGATTTCCAATTTCAGATAAATTGAATAAAAACTGCGGTTTCTATAAGCCCAAGAAGTAAAATCGGGAGATCGGTCTATATGGGGGCTATACCAAAATATGGACCGATACTCACAATTTTTGGCACACGTATTTGTGGTCCTACAATACCTCTAGATTTCCAATTTCAGATAAATTGAATAAAAACTGCGTTTTCTATAAGCCCAAGAAGTAAAATCGGGAGATCGGTCTATATGGGGGCTATACCAAAATATGGACCGATACTCACAATTTTTGGCACACGTATTTGTGGTCCTACAATACCTCTAGATTTCCAATTTCAGGTAAATTGAATAAAAACTGCGGTTTCTATAAGCCCAAGAAGTAAAATCGGGAGATCGGTCTATATGGGGGCTATACCAAAACGTGGACCGATACTCACCATTTTTGGCACACCTCTTTATGGTCATAAAATACCTCCAGATTTCAAATTTCAGGCAAATTGGATAAAAACTACGATTTCTATAAGCCCAAGACCCCAAATCGGGAGGTCGGTTTATATGGGGACTATATCAAAACCTGGACCGATATAGCCTATCTTCGAACTTGACCTGCCTGCAGACAAAAGACGAGCTTGTGCAAAATTTCAGCACGATTGCTTCATTATTGAAGACTGTAGCGTGATTACAACAGACAGACAGACAGGCAGACAGACAGACAGACAGACGGACAGACGGACATCGTTATATCGTCTTAGAATTTCTCCCTGATCAAGAATATATATACTTTATATAGTCGGAAATCGATATTTCGATGTGTTACAAACGGAATGACAAACTTATTATACCCCCGTCACCATTCTATGGTGGTGGGTATAAAAATGACTCTAAATAAATATAGAGCGATAAATCATAAATAAACTTTTGCGAAGTTTCCTTAAAATTGCTTCAGATTCAAAATTGTGTTCCACCCTAGTGCATTAGCCAACTTAAATTTTGAGTCTATAGATTTTGTAAAAGTCTATCAAATTCTGTCCAAATAGAGTGATATATAAATGTATGTATTTAGGACAAACCTTTATATATAGCACCCAACACATTTGACGGATGTGATATGGTATCGAAAATTTAGATCTACAAAGTGGTGCAGGGTATAATATAGTCGGCCCCGCCCGACTTTTTACTAACATTGTGTTCCACCCTAGTGCATTAGCCGACTTAAATTTTGAGTCTATAGATTTTGTAGAAATCTATCAAATTCTGTCCAGATCGAGTGATATTTAAATGTATGTATTTTGGACAAACCTTTATATATAGCCCCCAACACATTTGACGGATGTGAAAATTTAGATCTACAAAGTGGTGCAGGGTATAATATAGTTGGCCCCGCCCGACTTTAGACTTTCCTTACTTGTTTTTTACTAACATTGTGTTCCACCCTAGTGCATTAGCCGACTTAAATTTTAAGTCTATAGATTTTGTAGAAGTCTATCAAATTCTGTCCAGATCGAGTGATATTTAAATGTATGTATTTGGGACAAACCTTTATATATAGCCCCCAACACATTTGACGGATGTGATATGGTATCGAAAATTTAGATCTACAAAGTGGTGCAGGGTATAATGTAGTCGGCCCCGCCCGACTTTAGACTTTCCTTACTTGTTTTATGTTGTGCAGATCAAACAGAAATAGAATGGCCAATACCAAGAAAATGTAGCTTTATTTTAGAAAATTTTAACTAAAATATATTACTTGGTTAGATTAAGTATAGTACCAGCCTGTTATTTATAGCTCACTTAGCCTACTCAGTATACAACAATGAGTTTTAAGCTCAATGACAAGGACCTTATTTTTATACTCAAATCCGAAAGGGGTTTCACATTTCGTTAAAACCATTTAGAGAAGCATTGAAACACTCAGAAACGTTACCAGCATTACTGCATTATTACACTGCAGAAAAACTTTTTGCTCGAAACTGGAACTGAACCCATAGCCCTTTATATACAAGCCAACCAAGGTAACCATTGCACCACGGTAGCTCCCAAAATATGTCACAAACCATGATACAAATATGTTAAATCATTGCTTTTTGTCAAATTGACAAAATTGCACGTGGATCTAATTTGATGTGACCTCTAAATGATTATACAAGGGTGCCTTTTTATATACCGGGATTGGAGAACCCTACAATCAAACAAAAACTTTACTTAGATCCAAAGATTTTGACCTTCCCTTAAGGATTTTGGTATTGATTTCGAGTCACAGATTCGGCTTCTTTAAAATAAAGAGATTTTTAGCACCTTATGTGGCTTTAAATTTACGATAAAAAAAAATCAAATTAGGATACAGATTTCATTTATCGAATTTCCATTCTCTTTTAGCGGTACAAACAAATGCAAGTATAACAAGTATATACGGCCGTAAGTTCGACCGGGCCGAAGCTTATGTACCCTCCACCATGGATTGCGTACACTGTTAGAAAAATATGTTTTTCATATGTTCCGATATAAACAAAATGTGTTTCGGGCACGATTTTAAACCACAATATATTTAAGTGCGAACATGTAATTTTCCTAAACTAACACTAAATGTTTGGGACATCTATGTTAATATGTTAGAATATATTATGTTTGGGGCATGAATGTTTCATAAAAATCATATGTGTGAATACAAACATATATAAATTTACAAATTTCAACTAAACATACATATGTTGTGATATTTTATTCAAAGCGACAGAGAGAGTATAGAGAGAAATAGAGATGGAAACCGGGAGAGTTGACGAAAGATATCAATATAACACAGCAAAAGAGTCAAAAGAGAACAATTTCTGTGAAACCGCTTGTATGTTGTTTCGGAAAACTGTTTTATGATAAGGCCAAAAATTTGATATGTTTAAGTCTAAATATTATTTAATTTGAATAAAGAGAATATACATTCTGAACCAAGAGAATAGACATTTGAAAAACAAACAGCTTATGTTTTCGCCTTGAGAGCAGCATTTTATGTATGTGTGGACATGTGTTTTGTTCATCATTTTGGCATTATTTTTTTCTTGGTTCGTTAAAAGAAATCAGGGGTCTTCATAAAAATAACGAAAGGGCACTATACTCTTTTTAGAGTTGGGACGGTAAAATGAAATAAGGAGGAAATAGTGAAAAATTACACAGTAAAATGTAAAAAAACAAAGTTTCGTTTCTCTTTATTAAAAAGTAGTCCACGAGGAGTTGACGGACACCATCAAATATAAAAGCGGGCATTAAGTTCGACTTTTACAGCTAAAACAATTTAAAAAGTTTATTTTCTTTAAAATGAATTATTAAAGAAAAATAAAAGGAATTTTAGAGCGATGGTGTTAAATGCTAGTAAAAAACTGTTCACTCCTAAATAAATTTATGTTTATATTATAAAATTATGTATGTATGTTTATACTCGACTCCACGTTCTTCTTTTGTTAGTTTTTGAATTCCTTCCAAATTTTAAAGTTTTGTACAAAAACAGTTTTTTATTACAAGATTGTTATTTTTGCAATAAAAAATAATATTTTATCCAAAAATCATTCAATTTCGTTTATATCAAGCACTGTTACTGACTATAAATCTTTAATAACACACATTTCGATGTTTCATTTAAAAAAATTAATATAGTATAAATATAAATGTGTAAATTAAAAAAAAAAAAAAAAAAAAAAAAATGTTCGGTCGGAGCAGGGATTGAACCCACGACCCTTTGCATGCAAGGCAGACATGCTAACCACTGCTCCACGTGGCAAACAAATGTATGTTTCTGTTAAATAATGTTATGTTTGCATGGGCTCGTGGGCGCTGCAAACTATGCTATATAAATGTAACTTAAAACGATAATTATCTACTGGTGACTATAACAGCTACGTAGCCCAGTGGATAGTGTGTTGGCTTACAAACTGTATGGTCCTCGGTTCGATTCTCCGTGCAGGCGAAAGGTAAAATTTAAAAAATTTATAAAAGTGAATAATTTCTTCAACATTATTTGTATTACAGAGAAAAGTGCCAATAACTAAAAAATTTCGTGGAAGTGAAAATTACGAGTATGTTAGGGAATGAGCACAATCGTGTTTGGGAAAAATTCTTCCAAGCATATAATATTTTTGGCTCAAAATGCTTCCAAACATATAATATGTTCACATAAAACAAACATATTAATGTTTCGGCAGTATGCAATAATATATGTGCTTCCTGCAAAATATGTTTGGAACATATGTTAAAGAAGCGATTTTTTTGAGGGTGTAGAAACTTCTACTGAAGACTACCATCCACAATCGAATTACTTGGGTTGCGTTAACACTTGCCGATGGCAAGGTATCTTAAAACTTCCTAACACCGTCTTCTAAATTAAAAGGTAGTCCATACGTAGTATATATTAAACTAAAAAAGGCCGATTAAATACGTATATAATTAAGTTTAAAGTTTCTATAGAAATAAAATGTTGACAACATTTTCTATAGAAGTAAAATTTGGAAAAAATTTTCTATAGAAATAAAATTTGGAAAACAAATTCTATAGAAATAAAATTTTGACAAAATTTTCTATAGAAATAAAATTTTGACAAAATTTTCTATAGAAATAAAATTTTGACAAAATTTTCACGTTGCAAATTTCAACCGTATCGGATGAATTTTGCTCCTCCAAGAGGCTCCGGAGGACAAATCTGGGAATCGATTTATATGGGGGCTATATATAATTATGGACCGATATGGACCAATTTTTGCATGGTCATTAGAGAACATATACCAACACCATGTACCAAATTTCAGCCGGATCGGATGAAATTTTCGTTTCTTAGAGGCTCCGCAAGCCAAATCGGGGGATCGGTTTATATGGGGGCTATATATAATTATGGACCGATGTGGACCAATTTTTGCATGGTCATTAGAGAACATATACCAATACCATGTACCAAATTTCAGCCGAATCGGATGAAATTTGCTTCTCTTAGAGGCGCCACAACCCAAATCGGGGGATCGGTTTATATGGGGGCTATATATAATTATGGACCGATGTGGACCAATTTTTGTATGGTTGTTAGAGATCATATACTAACACCATGTACCAAATTTCAGCCGGATCGGATGAAATTTGCTTCTCTTAGAGCGATCGCAAGCCAAATTTGGGGGTCGTTTATATGGGGGCTGTACGAAAAAGTGGACCGATATGGCCCATTTTCAATACCATCCGACCTACATCGATAGCAACTACTTGTGCCAAGTTTCAAGTCGATAGCTTGTTTCGTTCGGAAGTTAGCATGATTTCAACAGACGGACGGACGGACGGACATGCTTAGATCGACTCAGAATTTCACCACGACCCAGAATATATACTTTATGGGGTCTTAGAGCAATATTTCGATGTGTTACAAACGGAATGACAAAGTTAATATACCCCCATCCTATGATGGAGGGTATAAAAAGACTTTATATTACCGAAATGCGTCTTCTAAGCTAAGCAAAATTTGTATTCTTATTTTAAGGACATGAAATCTTTGGCTTCACGACAATATTTTTTTCAGTGTACTCTTTTTAGAGTTGTGATAGTAAAAATGCTATATAAATTAATGATTTTTTTATTTTTTTAAATTGAATTAACATTTATTGGATCCTTCACGCAAAAAAGTAATTCTTTCCTCCCAAACGAAATTTTAGACAAACAAAGATCGTTTCTCATTTGCTTTTCGCTGAAAGAAAGTGTATTTGGAAGAAAAGTATATACTTTTTGTGATAAACGTTTATTCTTTTCCAGGATGTAAAAACAATTTCATAAAGACTAACTCAAAAAAAAAACAAGTATATACGGTCGTAAGTTCGGCCAGCCGAAGCTTATGTACCCTCCATCATGGATTGCGTAGAAACTTCTTCTAAACACTGCCATCCACAATCGAATTACTTAAGTTGCGATAACGCTTGCCGATGGCAAGATATCTTAAAACCTCCTAACGCCATCTTCTAAATTATATGTAAGTCCATACGTGGTATATATTAAATCAAAAACAAGTATATACAGCAGTAAGTTCGGCCGGGCCGAATCTTAAATACCCACCACCATGAACCAAATATTAGGGTTTCCTTTGAAATTTCAGGAGGGCTTGAGGACACTTCCCGAAGATAAATTTAAAGATTTCACCTATGAAGACTATATCAGATTCTGGATTTATAAGAACCATTTTTGTGTGAGTTTTAGAGGAATCATTAACATCTCTTGTAAGTGTGCAAGAAAATTATAAAATAACGTCTTGATTTGAAATCTTAAATCTGTAGAAGTAAAATCTGGAAATTTTACATTGAGTTTCAAGCAATTTTCATCATCAGTGCGCCTTCTACACCCTCAAGAAGTGAAGTCGGTCTATATGGAGGCATTACCAAATGGACCGATAAAAACTTAATCCGATACACGTTTTTGTGAGCCTAAAATACCAGAATATTTACAATTTCAGGCATATCAGATAAAAACTACGGTTTCTAGAAACCCAAGGAGTTAAATCGGGAGATCGTTCTTATGGGGGCTATACTAAAATATGGACCGATACTCACCATTTTCGGCACACCTCTTTGTGACCTGAAAATACCTCTAGATTTCCAATTTCAGGCAAATAGGATAAAAACTTCGGATTCTAGAAGCCCAAGACCCCAAATCGGGAGATCGGTCTATATGGGGGCTATACCAAAATATGGACCGATACTCACAATTTTTGGCACACGTATTTGTGATCCTACAATACCTCTATATTTCCAATTTCAGGTAAATTTAATAAAAACTGCGATTTCTATAAGCCCAAGAAGTAAAATCGGGAGATCGGTCTATATGGGGGCTATACCAAAATATGGACCGATACTCACAATTTTTGGCACACATATTTGTGGTCCTACAATACCTCTAGATTTCCAATTTCAGATAAATTGAATAAAAACTGCGGTTTCTATAAGCCCAAGAAGTAAAATCGGGAGATCGGTCTATATGGGGGCTATACCAAAATATGGACCGATACTCACAATTTTTGGCACACGTATTTGTGGTCCTACAATACCTCTAGATTTCCAATTTCAGATAAATTGAATAAAAACTGCGTTTTCTATAAGCCCAAGAAGTAAAATCGGGAGATCGGTCTATATGGGGGCTATACCAAAATATGGACCGATACTCACAATTTTTGGCACACGTATTTGTGGTCCTACAATACCTCTAGATTTCCAATTTCAGGTAAATTGAATAAAAACTGCGGTTTCTATAAGCCCAAGAAGTAAAATCGGGAGATCGGTCTATATGGGGGCTATACCAAAACGTGGACCGATACTCACCATTTTTGGCACACCTCTTTATGGTCATAAAATACCTCCAGATTTCAAATTTCAGGCAAATTGGATAAAAACTACGATTTCTATAAGCCCAAGACCCCAAATCGGGAGGTCGGTTTATATGGGGACTATATCAAAACCTGGACCGATATAGCCTATCTTCGAACTTGACCTGCCTGCAGACAAAAGACGAGCTTGTGCAAAATTTCAGCACGATTGCTTCATTATTGAAGACTGTAGCGTGATTACAACAGACAGACAGACAGACAGACAGACAGACAGACAGACGGACAGACGGACATCGTTATATCGTCTTAGAATTTCTCCCTGATCAAGAATATATATACTTTATATAGTCGGAAATCGATATTTCGATGTGTTACAAACGGAATGACAAACTTATTATACCCCCGTCACCATTCTATGGTGGTGGGTATAACAAGTAAGGCAAGTCTAAAGTCGGGCGGGGCCGACTATATTATACTCTGCACCACTTTGCAGATCTAAATTTTCGATACCATATCACATTCGTCAAATGTGTTGGGGGCTATATTTAAAGGTTTGTCCCAAATACATACATTTAAATATCACTCGATCTGGACAGAATTTGATAGATGTCTATAAAATCTATAGACCCAAAATTTAAGTCGGCTAATGCACTAGGGTGGAACACAATGTTAGTAAAAAACATACTTATTATACCCTGTACCACAGTAGTGGTGAAGGGTATAAATATGGGAAACATTTAAATCTGAAGCAATTTTAAGGAAACTTCGCAAAAGTTTATTTATGATTTATCGCTCGATATATATGTATTAGACGTTTAGGAAAATTACAGTCATTTTTACAACATTTCGACTAAGCAGTGGCGATTTAACAAGGAAAATGATGGTATTTTGACTATTTTTGTAGAAATCAGAAAAACATATATATGGGAGCTATATCTAAATCTGAACCGATTTTAACCAAATTTGGCACGCATAGCTACAATGCTAATTCTACTCCCTGTGCAAAATTTCAACTAAATCGGAGTTAAAAATTGGCCTCTGTGGTCATATGAGTGTAAATCGGGCGAAAGCTATATATGGGAGATATATCTAAATCTGAACCGATTTCAACCAAATTTGGCACGCATAGCTACAATGCTAATTCTACTCCCTGTGCAAAATTTCAACTAAATCGGAGTTAAAAATTGGCCTCTGTGGTCATTTGAGTGTAAATCGGGCGAAAGCTATATATGGGAGCTCTATCTATATCTGAACCGATTTCAACCAAATTTGACACGCATAGCTATAATGCTAATTCTACTCCCTGTGCAAAATTTCAACTAAATCGGAGCAAAAAATTGGCCTCTGTGGGCAAATGAGTGTAAATCGGGCGAAAGCTATATATGGGAGCTATATCTAAATCTGAACCGATTTAGCTGATATTTTGCAGGTTTTTCGAGACTTATAAAATATTCGGATGTACGGAATTTGAGGAAGATCGGTTGATATACACGCCAATTATGACCAGATCGGTGAAAAATATATATGGCAGCTATATCTAAATCTGAACCGATTTTTTCCAAAATCAATAGGGATCGTCTTTGAGCCGAAACAGGACCCTATACCAAATTTTAGGACAATCGGACTAAAACTGCGAGCTGTACTTTGCACACAAAAATACACCAACAGACAGACGGACAGACGGACATCGCTAAATCGACTCAGAATTTAATTCTAAGACGAACGGTATACTAAACGATGGGTCTCAGACTTTTCCTTCTTGGCGTTACATACAAATGCACAAACTTATTATACCCTGTACCACAGTAGTGGTGAAGGGTATAAAGATCGATCCAATACGAATATAATTCAGTTTGACAAAGTAGACATAAAATTTTGACAAAATTTTCTACAGAAATAAAATTTTAACAAAATTTTCTATATTTCCATGTTCCAAATTACAACCGGATTGGATGATATTTGCTTCTCTTGAAGACTTCGCAAGCCAAATCTGTGGATCGGCTTATATGGGGGCTATATATAATTATGAACCGATGTGGACCAATTTTTGCATGGTTGTTAGAGACCATATACCAACACCATATACCAAATTTCAGGCGGATCGGATGAAATTTGCTTCTCTTTGAGGCTCCGCAACCCACATCTGGGGATCGGTTTATATGGGGGCTATATATAATTATGGACCGATGTGGACCAATGTTTGCATGGTTGTTAGAGACCATATACCAACACCATATACCAAATTTCAGGCGGATCGGATGAAATTTTCTTCTCTTTGAGGCTCCGCAACCCAAATCTGGGGATCGGTTTATATGGGGGCTATATATAATTATGGACCGATGTGGACCAATTTTTGCATGGTTGTTAGAGACCATATACCAACACCATATACCAAATTTCAGCCAGATCGGATGAAATATGGTTCTATTAGAGGCTCCACAAGCCAAATCTGAGGGTCCCTTTATATACGTAAATAGTGGACCGATATGGCCCATTTTCAATACCATCCGACCTACATCGATAACAACTACTTGTGCCAAGTTTCAAGTCGATAGCTTGTTTCGTTCGGAAGTTAGCATGATTTCAACAGACGGACGGACGGACGGACATGCTTAGATCGACTCAGAATTTCACCACGACCCAGAATATATATACTTTATGGGGTCTTAGAGCAATATTTCGATGTGTTACAAACGGAATGACAAAGTTAATATACCCCCATCCTATGATGGAGGGTATAAAAATACCATTTTTTCTGCCTAATTTCATTATCCCTCACATCTTTCTCACTTCCTCGAGGTTTTTTAGTTCTTAGCACCTTTTTCCGTAATACAAACAATGTAGAAGAAATTATACGATTTTATAAATTTTTAAATTTTTTTTACCTTTCGCCTGGACGGAGAATCGAACCGCGGACCATGCAATTTGTAAGCCAACACACTATCCACTGAGCTATATAGCCGTTATTGTCATCAATAGACAATTACCCATATAAGTTATATTTATTTAGCATAGCTTGCGGCGCCCACGAGCCGATTAAACAAACTTTATTTAACAGAAAAATACATTTAGTTGGGCACCGTGGAGCAGTGGTTGCTGCGTCCGACTTGCATGCCCAGGGCCGTGGGTTCGATCCCTGCTTCGACCAGAGTTCTTTTTTTTTAACATATATTCCAGATAGGGTCGGAAGATTCCGAAAAAATGTTCAACATTACATTCTACTATATTAAATTTTTACTATGAACTGTAAAATGTGTCTTATAAAATACCTAAAGTCAGAAAAGAACAGTGTTTGATATAAACGAAATGTACTGTGTTGTTGATTCAAAAATAACTTTTTTTATTGAAAAAATAAAAATTTTGTAACAAACGAATTTTTTTGGTGATAAAAGTGTAAAATTTTCGAAGCAATTCTAAAAAAACTCTAACAAAAGAAAAACGTTCTCGGTACACGTTTTCAAACGTTTTTTTTTTCTTCTTTGCGTGTTTAAATCCTCTAGAGTTTCGTTCATTTTTTTTCATTTACATAAAAACGATATGTGATATTAACTGTGCATGTTATCGTAGTGGGCGATGAAGGCCAATTTTGCAATTATTTGTAACAAAAATTTATTTCTTAGTTCTCCTGTAGTGAAAATTTTCACCAATGAATGCTAGGGATCCAAAGGAAATGCCAATGAACCAGATTACAAAAGCATAACGCAAATAAGTCATTGACATCGATCTGTTTGCTTCAGCATCCTGGAAAAAAGTTATTGAAGAACTCATAATACCATCCCATTGACTGTCACTTTGAAATTTGTTCAAAATGCCACTGTCCTTCAGATAGGTTAAATAGCGGTTGAAGAATTCCAAGAAGGGTGATCGATGTGGTAATACAATGCTTTTGGTAAAAGTACTCATCGGTTCGGGTATATAAGTAGCCATTGGTTTTCTCATATATAGCTGTTGGAATAGCAAATAATCGACAATATCATCACCACTGGCTATTATATTGACCAAATTGAGAGTCTGTCTATTTATATAGAACTCGGTATTGTTACCCGAAAACATTCTCTCATATACGACGGAGGGCATAGTTTCCACTGCTGTGTATTGGTCATAGTCTAGGGAATAGACATGGATTCGTAATTTTGTGCTCTCAATATCTTTAATGGACCTTAATTCTGGCTCATAGACCCGCGATGTATACATGCTGGAGAGATTACAAACATAACTATTGGTCAGGAATAATCCAGTGATAAGAAATATCAGGTTGAGTAGATAATTAAGCAATGATCGCCACTTGAAGATCTCATCGTAACTGAAGATAACTATCTTGATTGTATTCAAAAGTGATTCGAGATAATTGCGTTTTCCATTCTTCATATGATTGACAGTGATGATGAGAAGGAAGAGTATTAGCATTAGCACTGAGACCATTATCCACATGGCTGTATTAAATGATACCATTAGATATAGACTTTGATTAATTTCTTTTCCAGCTGGAACCATGAAATAAACCTTTCCGAAATGAAATGCATCACTGCTTTCATAATCCGCATGACCTACCATATGAGTAGTCACAAATGTGTAGCCCTTTTTGGTTACAAGCTCATTGGCATACTCCCGATTCATACTCATCGACCAGATATCAAGTTCTTCATGCTCTATACAGCCATTGTAGTGGGTAATAAAATTCGCAACGATCTTATAGTATATTCCCGTTCGTATAAGGCGCCCTTGTTGATCGTGAAAACTGAAACAGCGAGGTGATAGCTCTACGAAAGGAATCTTAAATACGAACTGATGAAAGTTACGCACGGCCAGAAGATCTTGAAATTCCTCGACATTTGCCACCAATTTGACTTGAATGGTTGGATAGGCCAAATAGCTGTAGATTGAATTCTGGCAATGGACGAAAACTGCAGTATGACCTTGTTGCCAGCATCTTTGAAATAGATAGAGCAAATCTCCAACATCAGACTCCCATACTATGATAATCACTGTGAAATGACGACGCCACAGCAATAACTCCAATGTATTCAATGTCACATTTAAATTCTCCCTATCCATATGGACAATAGTCAGAACGTTCATATTGAAGAGTTTAAATAGATTTTCTTGAACTGCATCTGGATGATATATTAACATTTGAGGTACATCGGATTCTTCTTTTGAAACATTAAGAATTTCTCTGCTGGAGTCGACTCTCAAATCTACCATCAGATACCATCGAAACTGAAATTCATTACGCAAATTTTCGATTATATCTGACACACTGGCATCATTTATAGTAGTGCTGTATGTCAAGCAGCACAAGAAGAGAGCGATGATTAGCAACATTTTCTCGATAAATATTTTTGTTAACTCATACGCAGTTGTTACATTGAAGACACTGAAAGTCCTTTAAATTTTTTATATGGGAGTGATTGTATTCACGAATATTAAAATCAAATTAGCTAATAAGGTTCAATGAGTGAATCATTCAAACAATAATTTGTCAATTTATGAGTTGCACACATTTAATATATTCATTTGAATCTTATGTATCCTCGACAACGGAATCCGTACAACGTTCTACTAATGACTGTCATCCATAATCGAATTACTTGGGCTATGGTAACAGTTTCCGATGGGATGGTATCTCAAAACTTCTTCTAAATTGTAAGTTATCCCATATGTTAAATAAAAGAGGTATTTAAGGCATTTTAATTCATGATGAATTTATGTAGTGTAGGAGCATACACTGAAAAAATATTGTCGTGAGACCAAAGATTTCAAACCCTCAAAATACGAATGTGCATTTTGCTTATCATTTCTCTAAAAAAAAGTTTTTTCTCTGTCCAAAAGTCCTTATAGTTAAGTGATTCGATTTAAGACTGGTTATCTTTGCATGAAAGGTTTTTGTGTAAACAAGGTCAACTTGGCTTTACTAATTCTGAATAATTCTTTAAAATGAACCGATATGAACCAATTTTTACATGGTAATTAGAGGGAACAATTTCAACAATTCGGGTGAAATATGTTTCTCATGAGGCTACAAAAGTTAAATCTTGCTATCTGTGGACTTCTGACAAAACCCCATTAGTCGAAGTAGGAAAATTTCTAAAAAATTTTGTGTTGTATGTAGTTTTTGAAAGCACATATTTCTGTCTTTACAGATTTTTATACCCTCCACCATAGGGCGATATTAACTTTGTCATTCCGTTTGTAACATCCGATCCGACTGAAATTTGGTACATGGTGTTAGTATATGGTCTCCATAATTAACATATATATATAGCCCACATATAAAACGATCCCCAGATTTGACCTTCGGAGCCTCTTGAAGGAGAAAAATTCATCCGATTCATCCGTTAAAATTTGGTACATTGCGCTAGTATATGGCCGATAACAACCACGACAAAATTGGTCATTATCTATTTATAGATATATAACAGGTTGGCTGATAAGTCCCCGGTCTGACACATACATGGCGTCGCTAGTATTAAGTGCATATTATTTTTATATAGTACCAACCTTCAAATGATTCGTGTCAAAATTTGACGTCTGTAATTCAATTAGTTTGTAAGATAGAGCGTCTTTTGTGAAGCAACTTTTGTTAGTGTGGAACAAGTATATACGGCCGTAAGTTCGGCCAGGCCGAAGCTTATGTACCCTCCACCATGGATTGCGTAGAAACACTGCAATCCACAATCGAATTACTTAAGTTGCGGTAACGCTTGCCGATGACAAGGTATCTTAAACACCAAGGTATCCTAACACCGTGCTCTAAATTGTATGTAAGTCCATACGTGGTATATATTAAATCAAACAAGTATAAACGGCCGTAAGTTCGGCCAGGCCGAATCTTATGTACCCTCCACCATGGATTGCGTAGAAACTTCTACGAAAGACTGTTATACACAATCGCATTACTTGGGTTGTGGTATCTTTAATCGGTTTCTAAATTGTGCGTTAGTCCACACGTGGTATATATTAGACAAAAATGTATGTAAGTCTACACATAATTACGAATCGATATGGACTTATGCACGGTACGTAGGGAGCCAGAATTGAAATATGGGTGCCGCTTATATGGGGGCTATATACAATTATGAACTTGATATGGACCAATTTTTGTGTGATTGGGGATCGATTTATCTGAGGGCTATATATAACTATAGACCGATATGGACCTAGTTAGGCATGGTTGTTAACGGCCAAATACTAGCACAATGTACCAAATTTCAACTGACTCGGATGAAATTTCCTCATCCAAGAGGTTCCAAAACCAAATCTCGGGATCGGATTATATGGGGGCTATATATGATTATGGACTGATATGGACCACTTATGGCATGGTTGTTAAATGTCATATAGTAAAACCGCGAACCAAATTTCAATCAGATCAGATGAATTTTGATTCTCCAAAAGGCACCGGAGGTTAAATCTGGGGATCGGTTTATATGGGTGCTATATATAATTATGGACTGATATGAACCAATTCATGCATGGTTGTTGGATAACATATACTAACATCACGTACCAAATTTCAACCGAATCGGATGAATTTTGCTCTTCCAAGGGGCTCCGGAGGTCCAATTTGGGGATCGGTTTATATGGGGGCTATATATAATTATGGACCGATTTCGACCACTTTTGCATGGGTGTTTGAGGCCACATACTAACACCATGTACCAAATTTCAGCCGGATCGGATGAAATTTGCTTCTCTTAGAGGCTCCGCAAGCCAAATCGGGGGATCGGTTTATATGGGGGCTATATATAATTATTGACCGATGTAGACCAATTTTTGCACAGTTGTTAGAGACCATATACTAACACCATGTACCAAATTTCAGCCGGATCGGATGAAATTTGCTTCTCTTAGAGGCTCCGCAAGCCAAATCGGGGGATCGGTTTATATGGGGGCTATATATAATTATTGACCGATGTAGACCAATTTTCGCACAGTTGTTAGAGACCATATACTAACACCATGTACCAAATTTCAGCCGGATCGGATGAAATTTTCTTCTCTTAGAGGCTCCGCAAGCCAAATCTGGGGATCGGTTTATATGGGGGCTATATATAATTATGGACCGATGTGGACCAATTTTTGCATGGTTGTTAGAAACCATATACTAACATCATGTACCAAATTTCAGCCAGATCGGATGAAATTTGCTTCTCTTAGAGGGTCTGCAAGCCAAATTTGGGGGTCCGTTTATATGGGGGCTATACGTAAAAGTGGACCGATATGGCCTATTTGCAATACCATCCGACCTAAATCAATAACAACTACTTGTGCCAAGTTTGAAGTCGATAGCTTGTTTCGTTCGGAAGTTAGCGTGATTTCAACAGACGGACGGAATATATATACTTTATGGGGTCTTAGAGCAATATTTCGATGTGTTACAAACGGAATGACAAAGTTAATATACCCCCCATGCTATGGTGGAGGGTATAATAATATAATAACATAAATAACAAATAAAATATTTGTTATTTTAAATTAGTGAGAAAATTTTACGTTTTTTTTTTTTCAAAATTATTGAACATAAATAACAAACAATAAGTCTATCAATTTTCGTGATGGTGTATAAAGAAAGAAAACGGCAACAGAATAACAATCCCTTCAATCGTCTTCATTTTGAAATCTTCAATTAAAAGGTAACATTCATACAGTGACGCTAACCTTTTGTGAAAAAATTGGTTTTTGATTTTTTATATTTGTAGGTAAATCGTTACGCAGCATCTTATTAAAACTGAAAGGAACAAGAAGAAGAAAAGCATTACGTTTTACAGTTGGTTACTTTACATGGAAATTGGAAATAGTGGAACAATAAACTAATATTTCAAGGCCAGTCGAGGCTGTTAATTCTTAATAAATATATTTAATATATTAATAAAACAGGTATTTTATTGAAGAAAAAATGCCTATATAAATAAATAAAACTGTATTTAAAAACGAAGGTAAGCAGTTCTAATTTGGAAGTAAAAGGTTTACCACAAATATGTAAAATTTGTCCAAATGAATGAAAAAAAGTTCAATAAAATCATTCCATATATGAACTCAATTCAGTTAAAATTTTTCATTCTGTAGTATAGTGGTACACATATATAGGAAAATGTTAACTAATATATGGAATGCATTCCACCTAAATTCTACGAAAATCACATCGTTCAAACAAATAAAAATGTCTTTGGCGCTCAACTTTCTTCACAATGAGTTCGTTATACCCTGCGCCACACTGTGGAACAAGGTATTATAAGTTAGTGTTTGCAACACCCAGAAGGAGACGAGATAGACACATGGTGTCTTTGGCAAAAATGGTCAGGGTGGGCTCTTGAGTCGATATAGCGATGTCCGTCTGTCCGTGAACACATTTTTGTAATCAAAGTCTAAGTCGCAGTTTTAGTCCAATCGACTTCAAATGTGGCACAAGTATGTGTTTTGGCTCAGAATAGATCCCTATTGATTTTGGAAGAAATCGGTTCAGATTTAGATATAGCTCCTATATATATATTTCGCCCGATATGGACTTATATGGCCCCAGAAGCCAGACTTTTACCCTAATTTGCTTAAAATTTTGCACAAGAAGAACAATTAGTACTATAGTCAAGTGTGACAAATTTTATTGAAATCGGTTCAGATTTAGATATAGCTCCCATATATATATATATATATATATATATATATATATTTCGCCCGATATTGACTAATACGGTCCCAGAAGCCAGAGTTTTACCCCAATTTGGTTGAAATTTTGCACACGGAGTAGAATTGGCATTGTAGCTATGCGTGCCAAATTTGGTTGAAATCGGTTCAGATTTAGATATAGCTCCCATATATATCATTCGCCCGATGTGGACTAATACGCTTCCAGAAGCCAGAGTTTTGCACCAATTTGGTTGAAATTTTGCACTAGGAGTACGATTAGTAGTGTAGTCAAGTGTGCCAAATTTTATTGAAATCGGTTTAGATTTAGATATAGCTCCCATATATATATTTCGCCCGATATGAACTTATATGGCCCCAGAAGCCAGAGTTTTACCCTAATTTGCTTAAAATTTTGCACAAGAAGAACAATTAGAACTATAGTCAAGTGTGACAAATTTTATTGAAATCGGTTCAGATTTAGATATAGCTCCCATATAAATCTTTCGCCCGATATGGACTAATACGGTCCCAGAAGCCAGAGTTTTACCCTAATTTGGATGAAGTTTTGCACAGGGAGTAGAATTAACATTGTAGCTATGTGTGCCAAATTTGGTTGAAATCGGTTCAGATTTAGATGTAGCTCCCATATATATCGTTCGGCCGATATGGACTAATACGGTGCCAGAAGCCAGAGTTTTACAACAATTTGGTTGAAATTTTGCACTAGGAGTACGATTAGTAGTGTAGTCAAGTGTGCCAAATTTTATTGAAATCCCATATATATATATCGTTCGCCCGACTTACACTCATATGACCACAGAGGCCAATTTTTAACTCCGATTTAGTTGAAATTTTGCACAGGGAGTAGAATTACCATTGTAACTATGCGTGCCAAATTTGGTTGAAATCGGTTCAGATTTAGATATAGCTCCCATATATATGTTTTTCTGATTTCGACAAAAATGGTCAAAATAACAACATTTTCCTTGTAAAATCGCCACTGCTTAATCGAAAAGTTGTAAAAATTACTCTAATTTTCCTAAACTTCTAATACATATAAATCGAGCGATAAATCATAAATAAACTTTTGCGAAGTTTCCTTAAAATTGCTTCAGATTTACATGTTTCCCATATTTGTGTACTAACATTGTGTTCCACCCTAGTGCATTTGCCGACTTAAATTTTGAGTCTATAGATTTTGTAGAAGTCTATCAAATTCTGTCCAGATCGAGTGATAGTTAAATGTATGTATTTGGGACAAACCTTTATATATAGCCCCCAACACATTTGAAGGATGTGATATGGTATCGAAAATTTACATCTACAAAGTGGTGCAGGGTATAATATAGTCGGCCCCGCTCGACTTTAGACTTTCCTTACTTGTTTTAACTTAAAGAAGTGGTCACTTTTTTCTGGGTGTAGAAACTTCTACTAAAGACGGTCATCCACAATTGAATTACTTGCACGGACGAAAAAAGACTGTTTTTCATATGTTTGGGTGTAAAAATTATATGTTTGGAACCCAAATTTTTTAACACAATATTTTTAAGTTCAAGCATATAATGTTCATAAACTAGCATAACATGTTTGGGACATATATGTTAATATGTTAGCACATATTATGTTTGGGACATAAAATGTTTGTAAATATAATATGCTTAGATGCAAACATATATTAATTTGGAAATAGCGTATAAACATATATGTGTTTAGAAAGAGAGACATAGAGAGTATGCTGCAAGTAAAATAATGGAAGTAACCAATTGGCGCCTTAGAAATATATCCACACAAAGAAAATTTCATTAAATTTTTTACTACCAGTGTATTCCCTAAATATTCAATTTTGACAAAATTGTCTAAGGTAATACAATGTTGGTGATGATATTTTTCGAGTGGCAATCGTGATTTTTCTGTGATTGGTGATCGGTTTATCTGAGGGCTATAACGGGTTGACTGATAAGTCCCCGGTCTAACAAAGAAAAACACATTTTTATACCCTCCACCATAGGATGGGGGGTATATTAACTTTGTCATTCCGTTTGTAACACATCGAAATATTGCTCTAAGACCCCATGAGTCGATCTGAACATGTCCGTCCGTCCATCTGTTGAAATCACGCTAACTTCCGAACGAAACAAGCTATCGACTTGAAACTTGGCACAAGTAGTTGTTATTGATTTAGGTCGGATGGTATTGCAAATAGGCCATATCGGTCCACTTTTACGTATAGCCCCCATATAAACGGACCCCCAAATCTGGCTTGCAGACCCTCTAAGAGAAGAAAATTTCATCCGATCTGGCTGAAATTTGGTACATGGTGTTAGTATATGGTTTCTACCAACCATGCAAAAATTGGTCCACATCGGTCCATAATTATATATAGCCCCCATATAAACCGATCCCCAGATTTGGCTTGTGGAGCCTCTAAGAGAAGAAAATTTCATCCGATCCGGCTGAAATTTCGTACATGGTGTTAGTATATGGTCTCTAACAACTGTGCAAAAATTGGTCTACATCGGTCAATAATTATATATAGCCCCCATATAAACCGATCCCCCGATTTGGCTTGCGGAGCCTCTAAGAGAAGCAAATTTCATCCGATCCGGCTGAAATTTGGTACATGGTGTTAGTATATGGTCTCTAATAACTATGCTAAAATTGGTCCACATCGGTCAATAATTATATATAGCCCCCATATAAACCGATCCCCCGATTTGGCTTGCGGAGGCTCTAAGAGAAGCAAATTTCATCCGATCCGGCTGAAATTTGGTACATGATGTTAGTATATGGCCTCAAACACCCATGCAAAAATTGGTCGAAATCGGTCCATAATTATATTTAGCCCCCATATAAACCGATCCCCAAATTTGACCTCCGGAGCCCCTTGGAAGAGCAAAATTCATCCGATTCGGTTGAAATTTGGTACGTGATGTTAGTATATGTTATCCAACAACCATGCATGAATTGGTTCATATCAGTCCATAATTATATATAGCACCCATATAAACCGATCCCCAGATTTGACCTCCGGTGCCTTTTGGAGAAACAAAATTCATCTGATCTGATTGAAATTTGGTTCGCGGTTTTACTATATGACATTTAACAACCATGCCATAAATGGTCCATATCAGTCCATAATCATATATAGCCCCCATATAAACCGATCCCGAGATTTGGTTTTGGAACCTCTTGGATGAGGACATTTCATCCGAGTCAGTTGAAATTTGGTACATTGTGCTAGTATATGGCCGTTAACAACCATGCTTAACTAGGTCCATATCGGTCTATAGTTATATATAGCCCTCAGATAAATCGATCCCCAATCACACAAAAATTGGTCCATATCAAGTTCATAATTGTATATAGCCCCCATATAAGCGGCACCCATATTTCAATTCTGGCTCCCTACGTACCGTGCATAAGTCCATATCGATTCGTAATTATGTGTAGACTTACATACATTTTTGTCTAATATATACCACGTGTGGACTAACGCACAATTTAGAAAACGATTAAAGATACCACAACCCAAGTAATGCGATTGTGTATAACAGTCTTTCGTATAAGTTTCTACGCAATCCATGGTGGAGGGTACATAAGATTCGGCCTGGCCGTTTATACTTGTTTTACTATATTATTTTTTAACAATCTCTCCGTATACCATAACAACGCGATTCCAACTAAAACAAGTATATACAGCAGTAAGTTCGGCCGGGCCGAATCTTAAATACCCACCACCATGAACATATTAGGGTTTCCTTTGAAATTTCAGGAGGGCTTGAGGACTTGAGGACACAACCCGAAGATAAATTTAAAGATTTCACCTATGAGGACTATATCACATTCTGGATTTATAAGAACCATTTTTGTTTGAGGTTTAGAGGAATCATTAACATCTCTTGTAAGTGTGCAAGAAAATTATAAAATAACGCCTTGATTTGAAATCTTAAATCTGTAGAAGTAAAATCTGGAAATTTTACATTGAGTTTCAAGCAATTTTCATGATCAGTGCGCCTTCTACACCCTCAAGAAGTGAAGTCGGTCTATATGGAGGCATTACCAAATGGACCGATATAAACTTAATCCGATACACGATTTTGTGAGCCTAAAATACCAGAATATTTACAATTTCAGGCATATCAGATAAAAACTACGGTTTCTAGAAACCCAAGGAGTTAAATCGGGAGATCGTTCTTATGGGGGCTATACTAAAATATGGACCGAAACTCACCATTTTCGGCACACCTCTTTGTGACCCGAAAATACCTCTAGATTTCTAATTTCAGGCAAATAGGATAAAAACTTCGGATTCTAGAAGCCCAAGAAGTAAAATTGGGGAATCGGTCTATATGGGGGCTATACCAAAATATGGATCGATACTCACCATTTTCGGCACACCTCTTTATGGTCCTAAAATACCTCTAGATTTCCAATTTCAGACAAATTGGATAAAAACTACAGTTTCTATAAGCCCAAGACCCCAAATCGGGAGATCGGTCTATATGGGGGCTATAACAAAATATGGACCGATACTCACAATTTTTGGCACACGTATTTGTGGTCCTACAATACCTCTAGATTTCCAATTTCAGGTAAATTGAATAAAAACTGCGGTTTCTAAAAGCCCAAGAAGTAAAATCGGTAGATCGGTCTATATGGGGGCTATACCAAAATATGGACCGATACTCACAAGTTTTGGCACACATATTTGTGGTCCTACAATACCTCTAGATTTCCAATTTCAGATAAATTGAATAAAAACTGCGGTTTCTATAAGCCCAAGAAGTAAAATCGGGAGATCGGTCTATATGGGGGCTATACCAAAATATGGACCGATACTCACAATTTTTGGCACACATATTTGTGGTCCCACAATACCTCTAGATTTCCAATTTCAGGTAAATTGAATAAAAACTGCGGTTTCTATAAGCCCAAGAAGTAAAATCGGGAGATCGGTCTATATGGGGGCTATACCAAAACGTGGACCGATACTCACCATTTTTGGCACATCTCTTTATGGTCATAAAATACCTCCAGATTTCAAATTTCAGGCAAATTGGATAAAAAATACGATTTCTATAAGCCCAAGACCCCAAATCGGGAGGTCGGTTTATATGGGGACTATATCAAAACCTGGACCGATATAGCCCATCTTCGAACTTGACCTGCCTGCAGACACAAGACGAGCTTGTGCAAAATTTCAGCACGATTGCGTCATTATTGAAGTCTGTAGAGTGATTACAACAGACAGACAGACAGACAGACAGACAGACAGACAGACGGACAGACGGACATCGTTATATCGTCTTAGAATTTCTCCCTGATCAAGAATATATATACTTTATATAGTCGGAAATCGATATTTCGATGCGTTACAAACGGAATGACAAACTTATTATACCCCCGTCACCATTCTATGGTGGTGGGTATAAAAACAACCCACGCGCAAACATATCGATTACAGGTATCTATTACAGGTAGATAAAAGAAATATAGGAAAATTTCCTATATTCTAACAAGTGTGTTTCCTTAAGATTTGAAAAGATTGAATAATTCTTAGTATGAATGAACTAAAATATTTTTCTATGCCAAGTGTTATGATAAGTGTATGATAATCTTTCTATAATAAAGTAATTCAGTGTTATCGTTTTATAAGAAAATTTACTAAATTTGAGGAAACTTGGTTTTAGTTCGGTTTTTGTTTATTTTTACGAATGCTTTGTTATCAGTGAATAAAATTTTCTTGTTCAGTAGTCAATTCTTATACCCAGCGAACAAAAATTTAACTGAATGGAAATAAAATGGCTAAACTACATTGATAAATATTTGTATACCCTGCGCCACACTGTGGAACAGGGTATTATAAGTTAGTGCATATGTTTGCAACACTCAGAAGGAGACGAGATAGACACATGGTGTCTTCAGGGTGGGCTCCTGAGTCGATATAGCCATGTCCATCTGACCGTGAACACATTTTTGTAATCAAAGTCTAGGTCGCAGTTTTAGTCCAATCGACTTAAAATTTGGCACAAGTATGTGTTTTGGCTCAGAATAGATCCCTATTGATTTTGGAAGAAATCGGTTCAGATTTAGATATAGCTCCCATATATATATTTCGCTCGATATGGACTTATATGGCCCCAGAAGCCAGAGTTTTACCCTAATTTGCTTAAAGTTTTGCACAAGAAGAACAATTAGTACTATAGTCAAGTGTGCCAAATTTGGTTGAAATCGGTTCAGATTAAGATATAGCTCCCATATACACGATTTATACTCATATGACCACAGAGGCCAATTTTTAACTCCGATTTAGTTGAAATTTTGCACAGGGAGTATAATTAGCATTGTAACTATGTGTTTCAAATTTGGTTGAAATCGGTTCAGATTTAGATATAGCTCACATATATATGTTTTTCTGATTTCGACAAAAATTGTCAAAATACCAACATTTTCCTTGTAAAATCGCCACTGCTTAGTCGAAAAGTTGTAAAAATGAATCTTATTTTCATAAACTTCTATACATATATATCGAGCGATAAATCATAAATAAACTTTTGGAAAGTTTCGTTAAAATTGCTTCAGATTTAAATGTTTCCCATATTTATACCCTTCACCACTACTGTGGTACAGGGTATAATAAGTTTGTGCATTTGTATGTAACGCCAAGAACTAGTGGTCATAGTGGTCTTTTAGTATACCGATCGGCTTAGAATTAAATTCTGAGTCGATTTAGCGATGTCCGTCTGTCTGTCTGTCTGTCTGTCTGTCTGTCTGTCCGTCTGTCTGTATATGTAATTTTGTGCACAAAGTACAGCTCGTAATTTAAGTCCAATCGTCCTAAAATTTGGCATAAGACCGTTTCTTGGGACAGAGACAATCGCTATTGGTTTTGGAAAAAATCGGTTCAAATTTAGATATAGCTGCCATATATATTTATCCCCGATTTGGTCATAGTTAGCGTGTTTATCAACCTATTTTCTTGAAATACCGTACATCCAAATATTTTATGAATCTCGAAAATCTTGCAAAATATCAGCCAAATCGGTTCAGATTTAGATATAGCTCCCATATATATCTTTCGTCCGATTTAGACTCATATGACCACAGAGGCCAAAGTTTACTACCGATCTACGTGAAATTTTGCACAGAGGGTAGAATTGACAGTCTACCAATGCTTGGTAAATTTGATTGAAATCGGTTGAAATTTAGATATAGCTCCCATATATATCTTTCATCCGATTTGAACTTATATGGCCACAAAAGCTAGAGTTTTGCCGTGATTTGCTTTAAATTTTGCACAAGGGGTACGTTTAATAGTATTGTTAAGTGTGTCAAATTTTGTTAAAATAGGTTCAGATTTAGATATAGCTCACATATATATCTTTCGCCCGATTTGGACTTATATGATCTCAAAAGCCAGAGTTTTTCCCTGACTTACTTAAAATTTTGCACAAGCGGTACTGTATGTGCCAAATATGGTGAAAATCGATTCAGATTTAGATATAGCTCCCACATATATATTTCGTCCGATTTGAATTTATATGGCCTCAAAATCTAGGGTTTTGCCGTGATTTGCTTCAAATTTCGCACAAGGAGTACGTTTAGTAATATTGGTAATTGTGCCAAATTTGGTTGAAATCGGTTCAGATTTAGATATGGCCCCCATATATATCTTCCTTCCTTCCTTTGCACTCATATGACCAGGGGGGCCAAAGTTATACTCCCATTTACGTGAAATTTCGCATAGATAGCAGAATTATGATTCTAACTATACATGTCAAATTTAGTCAAAATCGGTTCAGATTATATATAGCTCCCATATATACGTACACCAGAGTTGGGGAAATAAGGTAGACTGTTACACATTTTAGTCCCATTTTCAATGGAAGTTTCCTCCAATTAACTGGATAGCGTTAGCCGATTTAAATTTTAATTCTAGAGATTTTGCAGAAGTAAAAAAATTGTCTCCTTTATATAGCTTTCAGCAAATGTGAAGTAGTTGAGATGGTAACACAAATTTTGGCCTACATAGGGGTGAAGGGTATAATATAGTCGGCCCCGCCCGACTTTAGACTTTACTTACTGGTTTTTACTAACATTGTGTCACACTCTAGTGCATTAGCCGGCTTAAATGTTGACTCTATAGATTTTGTAGAAGTCTATCAAATTTTGTCCAGATCGAGTGATATTTATATGTATGTATTTGGGACAATCCTTTATGTATCGTATGGTATCGAAAATTTAGATCTACAAAGTGGTGCAGGGTATAATATAGTCGGCCCCGCCCGACTTTAGACTTTCCTTACTTGTTTCCTTTAGTTTCGAAGGCACTTTTTTCTGGGTGTACGCAATCCATGGTGAAGGGTACATTAGATTCGGCCTGGCAGAACTTACGGCCGTAAATACTTGTTGTTATCTGTCCTAGATCGGGAGATATGCAATCTTGCAAAACAACATATATTCCGAATTGTTATACCCTCCACCATAGGATGGTGGGTATATTAACTTTGTCATTCCGTTTGTAACACATCGAAATATTGCTCTAAGACCCCATAAAGTATATATTTTCCGGGTCCAACGAACCCCCAAATTTGGCTTGCAGACCCTCTAAGAGAAGCAAATTTCATCCGATCCGGCTAAAACTTGGTACATGAAGTTAGTATATGGGCTTTAACAACCATGCAAAAATTGGTCCAAATCGGTCGATAATTATATAAAGCCCCTATATAAACCGGTCCCCAGGTTTGGCTTGCGGAGCCTCTTGGAGGAGCAAAACTCATCCGATCCGGTTCAAATTCGGAACGTGGTGTTAGTATATGGCCGCTAACAACCCTACCAAAATTGGTCCATATCGGTCTATAGTTATATATAGCCGATCTCCAATCACACAACAATTGGTCCATATTTTTTCATAATCATGGTTGCCACTCGAGCCAAAAATAATCTACCAAAATTTTATTTCTATAGAAAAGTTTGTCAATATTTTATTTCTATAGAAAATTTTGTTAAAATTTTATTCGGTTCATAATCATGGTTGCCACTCGAGCCAAAAATAATCTACCAAAATTTTATTTCTATAGAAAATTTTGTCAACATTTGATTTCTATAGAAAATTTTGTCAAAATTTTATTTCTGGAAAAACAAGTTAAAATATAACCCAAATTAATAGGCATTTTTGTAAATAATAATTGAGGAACTGATAAAGTTTCCCAGAAAATAACATAGGTGCGACAAACATGTTACATGTTCATCATCCAAAAATAGCATTGAGCTCATGAAACATGTTTGAGTTGATCATATTCCTTCTCTGGGTGTATTGTTTGATTTTCATAATTTACAGAATCATTAATCACTCCTAATAGCAGCCCCTTCTCATTTACTCTACGAATACGAACATTTACAAATGCTCGTTTAGAATTAATGATAAATGAAACCTTTCAAACTCCAATTGAACTATCAGCAACAATTAATGTAAATTGCTTTCAGCATTTGAAATTTGTACAAAAATATATAACAATAATAGACCAATAAATACCAAAGTCAAGATATGACAATGATTTGTACATTTAAATAGACTCAACCTGTCTTGGCTAAATCATATATCCAATTGCTATGCACTTAAGTCTTACAGATACATACATCCAATAAATGCCAACACCGGCTCATTTGAAAGATTTTTAGATTAGGGAGCAGGCAATGTGTTCGAAAATGGCTTAATTAATTTGCATTCCATGAATATTTCAGCCTTTGGTGTTGAAAAATTAACCAAATCTGTCAGCAACCCACGGAAAAATATTTGATACTGGTAACAAAATAGAAATTACAATTTGGAAAACGATACAGTAGAAACATAGAATTCGATGTTTCAAAAATATGGGGATGGTGCCATAAGTACTTAGCCTATGAATCGTTATTTTTATGTTCTGACTTTTTAAGTTCTCAGAAATGCCGGAAAAACATTCGCGTTCGATAGAATATGCGATTGAACCAAAGCAGGTTCACTTATCATTGCACCACTACCTTAGCAGAATTCGCCTATAGACCATTCTGCAATACTAATTTCTCTTAGGTTAGGGTAGGTTTAAGAGGCAGCTCGCTTTATTTCAGTCTCACTTGTGATAGGTTATGTTAGGATAGGTAAAGTGGCAGCCCGATATTTCAGACTCACTTAGACTATTCAGTCCATTGTGATACCACAGTGGTGAACTTCTCTCTTATCACTGAGTGCTGTCCAGTTCTATGTTAAGCTCAATGAAAAGGGACCTCCCTTTTATAGCCGAGTCCGAACGGCATTTTACATTGCAGTGAAACCACTTAGAGAAGCTTTGAAACGCTCAGAAATGTCACCAGCACTAACAGGTTGGCTGATAAGTCGCCGGTCTGACATATGGATGGCGCTGCTAGTATTAAATGCATATTATTTTTATATAGTACCAACCTTCAAATGATTCGTGTCAAAATTTGACGTCTGTAATTCAATTAGTTTGTGAGATAGAGCGTTTTTTGTGAAGCAACTTTTGTTATTGTGAAAAAATATATTGTGTTTTTAAAAAATACTGTTTTCTGAAGGGAAAAAATACAGTGGAAGCAAAAACTTGGCTTGATAATGAGTTTCCGGACTCTGCTCCGGAAATTCCGGACGCCCGAAATAGGTGGTTGCCGACGAAAACATCAAAAAAATCCGCAAAATAATTTTGAATAACCGTAAAATGAAGTTGATCGAGATAGCAGAGGCCTTAAAGATATCAAAGGAACGTGTTGGTTATATCATTCATCAATATTTGGATATGCGGAAGCTCTGTGCAAAATGGGTGCCGCGCAAGCTCACATTTGACCAAAAACAACAACGTGTTGATGATTCTGAGCGGTGTTTGCAGCTGTTAACTCGTAATACACCCGAGTTTTTCCGTCGATATGTGACAATAAATGAAACATGTCTCCATCACTACACTCCTGAGTCCAATCGACAGTCGGCTGAGTGGACAGCAACCGGTGAACCGTCTCCGAAGCGTGGAAAGACTCAAAAGTCCGATGGCAAAGTAATGGCCTCTGTTTTTTGGGATGCGCATGGAATAATTTTTATCGATTATCTTGAGGAGGGAAAACCCATCAATAGTGACTATTATATGGCGTTATTGGAGCGTTTGAAGGTGGAAATCGCGGCAAAACGGCCCCATGTGAAGAAGAAAAAAGTGTTGTTCCACCAAGACAACGCACCGTGCCACAAGTCATTGAGACCGATGGCAAAAATTCATGAATTGGGCTTCGAATTGCTTCCCCGCCCACCGTATTCCCCAGCGTTTTCTTTTTCTCAGACCTCAAAAGGATGCTCGCAGGGAAAAAATTTGGCTGCAATGAAGAGGTGATCGCCGAAACTGAGGCCTATTTTGAGGCAAAACCGAAGGAGTAGTACTACCAAAATCGTATAAAAAAATTGGAATGTCGTTATAATCATTGTATCACTCTTGAAGGGAACTATGTTGAATAATAACAAGTATATACAGCAGTAAGTTCGGCCGGGCCGAATCTTAAATACCCACCACCATGAACCAAATATTAGGGTTTCCTTTGAAATTTCAGGAGGGCTTGAGGACTTGAGGACACTTCCCGAAGATAAATTTAAAGATTTCATCCGTGAGGACTATATCAGATTCTGGATTTATAAGAACCATTTTTGTTTGAGTTTTAGAGGAATCATTAACACTCTTGTAAGTGTGCAAGAAAATTATAAAATAACGTCTTGATTTGAAATCTTAAATCTGTAGAAGTAAAATCTGGAAATTTTACATTGAGTTTCAAGCAATTTTCATCATCAGTGCGCCTTCTACACCCTCAAGAAGTGAAGTCGGTCTATATGGAGGCATTACCAAATGGACCTATAAAAACCTAATCCGATACCAGAATATTTACAATTTGAGGCAAATCAGATAAAAACTACGGTTTCTAGAAACCCAAGGAGTTAAATCGGGAGATCGTTCTTATCGGGGCTATACTAAAATATGGACCGATACTCACCGTTTTCGGCACACCTCTTTATGACCCGAAAATACCTCTAGATTTCCAATTTCAGGCAAATAGGATAAAAACTTCGGATTCTAGAAGCCCAAGAAGTAAAATTGGGAAATCGGTCTATATGGGGGCTATACCAAAATATGGACCGATCCTCACCATTTTCGGCACACTTCTTTATGGTCCTAAAATACCTCTAGATTTCCAATTTCAGACAAATTGGATAAAAAATAAGGTTTCTAGAAGCCCAAGACCCCAAATCGGGAGGTCGTTTTATATGGGGAACATACCAAAACATGGACCGATACTCACAATTTTTGGCACACGTATTTGTGGTCCTACAATACCTCTAGATTTCCAATTTCCGGTAAATTGAATAACAACTGCGATTTCTATAAGCCAAAGAAGTAAAATCGGGAGATGGGTCTTTATGGGGGCTATACCAAAATATGGACCGATACTCACAATTTTTGGCACACGTATTTGTGGTCCTACAATACCTCTAGATTTCCAATTTCAAGTAAATTGAATAAAAACTGCGGTTTCTATAAGCCCAAGAAGTAAAATCGGGAGATCGGTCTATATGGGGGCTATGCCAAAACGTGGACCGATACTCACCATTTTTGGCACACCTCTTTACGGTCACAAAATACCTCCAGATTTCAAATTTCAGGCAAATTGGATAAAAACTACGGTTTCTATAAGCCCAAGACCCCAAATCGGGAGGTCGGTTTATATGGGGACTATATCAAAACCTGGACCGATACAGCCCATCTTCGAACTTGACCTGCCTGCAGACAAAAGACGAGTTTGTGCAAAATTTCAGCACGATTGCTTCATTATTGAAGACTGTAGCGTGATTACAACAGACAGACAGACAGACAGACAGACAGACAGACAGACGGACAGACGGACAGACGGACATCGTTATATCGTCTTAGAATTTCTCCCTGATCAAGAATATATATACTTTATATAGTCGGAAATCGATATTTCGATGCGTTACAAACGGAATGACAAACTTATTATACCCCCGTCACCATTCTATGGTGGTGGGTATAAAAACGAATTTTAACAAAAAAATGTGTTTTTCTTTGATAGACCAGGGACTTATCAGCCAACCTGTTACTGAGGTGGGATAATCCACCGCTGAAAAATTGTTTGGTGTTTGGTCGAAACTGGGTTCGAACCCACGACCCTGTGTATGCAAGGCGGCCATGCTAACCATTGCGCCACTGTGGTTATTAGACTATTGTGATACCACTTTAACTAAAAATATGTCTAACATATAGGCACTTCTAGGTTTTTTTTTCCGCTGAACCCACCCGATTATGCCCCTCTGTGGAGCCAACCTGATTGTTCCAAAAACTTTACCAGACTGCTTAAGTTAACATTTTCCAGGTCCGCCAGTAATCCAAAACTCTCCTGCGCTTTACACAAAATGCAAGACACTCACACAAGATGACTTAATTGATTCCTTTTCCTCCGCATCATGCCACAGATTTTAGTTCCCCTGGAATATTTAAGGTAGTTCCTAGCCTTGCTAATTTATCTGCTTAGCTGTTTGCTGCTATGTTGCTGTGGTTAAGCACCCATATAAGGTGAGTATACCACTGTTCTTCCAACTAGTTGAGAGATTTGCGGTAGTTTATGACCGGAGTCTAAGGGGTTCATGGCAGGTTGACTGTCTGAGTATATATTTATGCCAACATTTTTTGGAATATTACTTCTCAGCCAATTTGCCACCTCTTTTATTGCTAATATTTCAGTCTGAAAAATACTACAGTGGTTAGGCAATCTTTTCGCTATTATAAGTTCCACATCTTTAGAATATACTCCAAACCCACTTGTCCATCCAATTTGGAGTCATCGGTGTTGAAATCTATATAACATTTATTCCTCGGGGTCTGAGTATACCACGCCTGATTTTTGGGAAATTAGAGTTTCAAAATTATTGTCGAAAAGTGGTCAAAGCGTAAAACAACTGTAATTATTTTTTGAGGACCAAACTGTCAACGTGCCGTTTTTCCGACCACAGCGATAGCTTGCGCAGCCGTACATTCGTTGTTGTAGCTTACTGGTTGGCAAATATGTCTAAAGGCAATAGATGCAACATGACATTAAGTGAATCTGTTCGTGTCTGAATACGCCTGAGATACACAAGCACGTCACTCGCTGATCTTTGTCTAAACTTGTTGGCCTCCAGACCGCAACACCATTATAGGTCTAACCACTGCCGTGTACAGCCAATGCACAATTTTCGGCTTTAATCCCAATTGAAGAAGGAATGAAGATCAGTAGATTGGTCGGAAACCCTTCGCATTCGAGTGAAAGGATTTTCCCGCTTTAGTGAAATTTCCGTTCTGGGATCGGGCCGGGCAACTACAACCATACCTAAAACCTTGTGTAAAACCCAAATTCACCTACGTGATGTGTTATACACAAACTATTTAGATCTGCTAGCCTCTAAATTTTAGTTATTTGTGTTAATTATGCGGACTTGACTGTATGGTCCGTCATTGGTGCTACGCTTGCAGCTGTACTATAATTCAATATTTCGGTGGCGACAATCGAAGCAGAAAACATTGAAACAAATGTTCTTATATACATGCTACAACAAATCTCAGAATTGCCTTTTTGCTGCCGCTGGTCGTTGTTCAAATCAAAGTATCCGGCATCATGTGGCGGTAGCAGCCCAATTGTCTGCATTTTCGCTACTTTGGTATGCAGCAAAATGTGTTCTAATTTTGGACACACTTAATAAATGGTGATCGGGTATAACGACGACATATTTGCTATAGCCTGAGAATTTTCTCATGTAATTGAACCGGATTTTCCCAAATGTTCCATATGTTTCGCAGTTCGTTGCTTTTTGTCCTGCATCTCGTTTCACTGCCTTTGGAATTTATGTCTATGGTCAAAATTAATTATGCCAAAAGTAATCACATACTTGCGAAAACTATATAATTTCCTTAGTTGCAGAACTGTGCAATAAGTGGCCCAAAGTTCTATTAAAACAAAGATAGCCTCATGTCTAGATGTATGGAATTAAGTAGCACTTTGTTAGATCTTTAACATACCACATGACGACGCTATGTCTCATATCCATTGCATGAAGTTTTTATACCATCCACCATAGCATGGTGGGTATATTAACTTTATCATTCCGTTTGTAACACATCGAAATATTGATCAAAGACCCCATAAAGTAAATATATTCTGGGTCGTGGTGAAATTCTGAGTCGATCTGAGCATGTCTGTCCGTCCGTCTGTTGAAATCACGCTAACTTCCGAACGAAACAAGCTATAGACTTGAAACTTGGCACAAGTAGTTGTTATTGATTTAGGTCGGACGGTATTGCAAATGGGCCATATCGGTCCACTTTTACGTATAGCCCCCATATAAACAGACCCCCAAATTTGGCTTGCGAGGCCTCTAAGAGAAGCAAATTTCATCCGATCCGCCTAAAATTTGGTACATGGTGTTAGTATATGGTCTCTAACAACCATGCAAAAATTGGTCCACATCGGTCCATAATTATATATAGCCCCCATATAAACCGATCCCCCGATTTGGCTTGCAGAGCCTCTAAGAGAAACAAATTTCATCCTATTCGGCTGAAATTTGGTACATGATATTAATATATGGCCTCAAACACGCATGCAAAAATTGGTCCACATCGGTCCATAATTATATATAGCCCCCATATAAACCGATCCCCCGATTTGGCTTGCAGAGCCTCTAAGAGAAACAAATTTCATCCTATTCGGCTGAAATTTGGTACATGATGTTAATATATGGCCTCAAACACCCATGCAAAAATTTGTCGATATCGGTCCATAATTATATATAGGCCCCATATAAACCGATCCCCAGATTTGACCACCGGAGCATCTTGGAAGAGCAAAATTCTTCCCATTCGGTTGAAATTCGGTACGTGATATTAGTATATGGTATCCAACAATCATGCAGGAATTGGTTCCTATCAGTCCATAATTATATATAGCTCCCATATGAACCGATCGCCAGATTTGTCCTCCGGTGCCTTTGGAGAAGCAAAATTCACCTGATCTGGTTGAAATTTGGTACATGGTGGTAGTATATGATATTTAACAACCATGCCAAAAGTGGTCCATATCAGTCCATAATCATTTATAGCCCCCATATAAACCGATCCCGAGATTTGGTTTTGGAGCCTCTTGGAGGAGCAAGTTTCATCCGAGTGAGTTGAAATTTGTGGATGAGAGTCTTCGTAGAAGTTTCTACGCAATCCATGGTGGAGGGTACATAAGATTCGGCCTGGCCGAACTTACTTGTTAAATCTTTACCACATGACGACGCTATGTCTCATATCCATTGCATTAAGTTTTTTTCATTTACAAGAAAGAAAGCGCTTTAAGGAGTCCTTCATTTAAGGATTTTGATATTGATTCTGAGCCAAAGATGTGGCTTCTTTAGAATAAAGACATTGTTTGGGGAGCTATATGCTTTAATTCTAGGATCTATACAATAAGGATACAATTATCAATTATGTAAAGTTATTCACATACAAATAAATGCCAGATTAAACCTCCATATTATAACAGACACTTCAAAGAAACAAGGTTTCTTAATTTACTCCATATAAACCGATCCCCAGATTTGACCACCGGAGCATCTTGGAAGAGCAAAATTCTTCCCATTCGGTTGAAATTCGGTACGTGATATTAGTATATGGTATCCAACAATCATGCAGGAATTGGTTCCTATCAGTCCATAATTATATATAGCTCCCATATGAACCGATCGCCAGATTTGTCCTCCGGTGCCTTTGGAGAAGCAAAATTCACCTGATCTGGTTGAAATTTGGTACATGGTGGTAGTATATGATATTTAACAACCATGCCAAAAGTGGTCCATATCAGTCCATAATCATTTATAGCCCCCATATAAACCGATCCCGAGATTTGGTTTTGGAGCCTCTTGGAGGAGCAAGTTTCATCCGAGTGAGTTGAAATTTGTGGATGAGAGTCTTCGTAGAAGTTTCTACGCAATCCATGGTGGAGGGTACATAAGATTCGGCCTGGCCGAACTTACTTGTTAAATCTTTACCACATGACGACGCTATGTCTCATATCCATTGCATTAAGTTTTTTTCATTTACAAGAAAGAAAGCGCTTTAAGGAGTCCTTCATTTAAGGATTTTGATATTGATTCTGAGCCAAAGATGTGGCTTCTTTAGAATAAAGACATTGTTTGGGGAGCTATATGCTTTAATTCTAGGATCTATACAATAAGGATACAATTATCAATTATGTAAAGTTATTCACATACAAATAAATGCCAGTTTAAACCTCCATATTATAACAGACACTTCAAAGAAACAAGGTTTCTTAATTTACTCGAACTTTTAACTGTTTGTATCGTTTTAAATATTTGGTCCTTCGAGCCGGATTCTTGGTTTACACAATAACAGTTAAAAAGTAAACACAATTGAAACCTGTCCTGCTTGCAGGCACTCGCGAGACTCAAAAGTTTAAATACACTGAAAAGCACTGTTTGCAGGCATATGGAACTTCTTGCCGAACATTATAGGGAGACGGATTCTATGGCGAGTGAGCATGTTTATCACGATAAGCCGAAATATATTGTATAAAGTATGGAAGAGTGGGAAGAAATGAGGATACCTTTCTGGAATCTGAGCATGTATATAGATGAACCTAAAATGGACGAAGGAACTGATAGCGGAATTTATTGCAGTCAACTCGAAATACGAGAAACGTATAAGTTAGATGACGATTTCAGTATCCTTCATGCGGAAATTTCGGTAATCACAAAAGCTGCTGAGTCGCTGTTGATGAAGCCGTTTGCAGAAGCGATATCAGCTTCTTCAAGCCGCTATAAAAGCCTTGGGCAATGTGAACATAAGGTCCAACCGCTGTGGTAACCGGGCATTGTGGAATAATGGGAAATGAGGAAGCAAATGTATAAGGAGGACGCTCGTAGAATTAATAATGCCCTTATGTCCGTTTCCTCCGATGTCTTCATATATTTACAGGATTCATGTCAAGTATGGCGATCTATGGCAAAGACATTAGGTCTGTGCGGGAAGTTGCGAACAAACCAAAATGATACAGGACCAAAAGAATCGTAGGATTGTGAAATTCTGATGGTGGTGAACAGACAGAAGTTGAGAACTTTAATTGGAATTATAACTGAACATAACACACTTGGAAAACATATGATACAAATTGACCGCAAAGATCATGGCAATATTTGCAGATGGTGACTGGACTCCGAAGTTACGGAGTAAGCCTTGCTAAATCATCAGCTACGCAGTTACCAAGAATGTTCTTGCGATCAAGCACCCATATTAGGTGAATATTGTACTGCTCAGCCATCTCGTTGAGAGATTTGCGACAGTCTATGGCTGTTTCCGTGTTAAGGAGTACAGATGTTTTCGAGTTAACGAATACAGGATTTTTTTGAAGCTTTACTGTCGGAGTATATATTAATGCCAACTTTTGTTGGGGCATTACGAGGGCAGTTCGGAAACTTCTTAGCCTATCAAAAATTGCGCGTTATAAACAGAAAAAAGTTAAGTGTTTTGGAAACTTCCAATGTGGTATCACAATGGACTGAATAGTCTAAGTGGGCCTGATACAACGGGCTGCCACCTAACCTAACCTAGCTTCCATCTCTGCTATGAACACATGTTAAATTTTGTTTCGATCTGACAACTCCTTCATATACAAACAGGTGTTCAAAAAAGACGCATCCGCAATTTTTTTACAATGGAAAAATTAGAAATGCGTGCTGTAATTAAATATTTACATAAAAAGGGTTTATCGGGACAAGAAATTCATAATAATATGGTGGATGTGTTAGGTGAAAGTGCGCTCCTTCATATGCAACAGTAAAAATTTGGTTGCTGAATTTAAACGTGGTCGTACAAGCGGTGAAGATGAACAACAGAAATTGTAGCCAAAGTGCATAATACACCCAGAAAAAAGTGTCTTCGAAACTAAAGGAAAAAATGTTCATCAATTTAGTTTAGCCATTTTATAACCATTAAGTTAAATTTTTGTTTGAAATAATAAAATTTACTTGCTTCAGTAAAAAAATCCCAAACTGAAAGCAGTTAGGAATAGTTCATTAACTAGAATAAGGCATAGAATGTAACTTATAGTGTTTTCTTCGCTGGGTATAAGAATTTGCTACTGAACAAGAAAATTTTATTCACTGATAACAAAAAAGCATTCGTAAAAATAAACAAAAACCGACCTAACATAAAACCAAGTTTCCTCAAATTTAGTACAATTTCTTATAAAATGATAATTCTGGCTTCCTTTATTATAGAAATCTTATTATACATACGAATAACACTTGGCATATAAAAATATTTTAGTTTATTCGTACTAAGAAGTATTCAATCTTTTCAAATCTTAAAGAAACACACTTATTAGAATATAGGAAATTTTCCTATATTTCTTTTATCTACCTGTAATCGATACCTGTCATCGATGTAATCGATATGTGTGCGCGTAGGTTGCTTTTTAGTTGGAATCGCGTTATTAGGGTATATGGAGAGATTGTTAAAAAATAATATAGTAAAATAATACTATAAAAAACAAATAATACATAAAATATTTTAAATTAGTGAGAAAAAGTTTCATTTTTTGAAAATTATTAAAAATAATTAACATACAATAAGTCTATCAATGTTCGTGATGGTGTACAAAGAAAGAAAACACCAACAGAATAACAACCCTTTCATTCATCACACGCTCACAAAAAAAGCTTCTGTAACATATACTCCCAAACATATTTTGCTTCAAGCATATACATTTTTGGGTATTGCCCAAACATTTATATGTTTGATCTCTTCCAATATATAATATGTTTGAAAGCATATTGGTCTAAACAATATATGTTTGGGTAGTCTAAGTTCCAAACATTTTGTATTTTTGCATCCAAATTCAATAATGTTGTCTTCCAAAAAACAATATGTTATTATGTGAACATATAATATGTTTGGAAGCATTTGCACCCAAAAATATTATATGCTTAAAAATAATTCTCCCAAACAATATTGTGCTCAAAATTTTATTTATTTATTCATATATTTACAATCATAATGAATTATGAAAATAAACAGGTAATATAGGTGCTAACAACATAGGTTTTCGACCTGAATGCTCAAAATTTTGTTTCTGCCCAATTGTATATTCCCACACATCTTTCTCACTTCCACGAGATTTTTTAGTTCTTAGCACCTTTTTCTGTAATACAAACATTGTAGAAGAAATTATTCAATTGTATGATTTTTTTTATTTTAATTTTACCTTTTGCCGGACGGGGATTCGAACAGCGGACCACACAGTTTGTAAGGATCAAAGAAGTAGCTAATCAATTGCCCAAGGAAAAATAAAATGTTAATTTTGTAATAACAAGCAACAACCACCAACTTAATTCAATATCGCTCCTTGTTAAATAGCGCTCCAAGCTACTAAACATATATATGTTTATAGGCTATTTCTAAATTAATATATGTTTGCATCCAAGCATATTATATTTACAAACATTTTATGTCCCAAACATAATATGTTCTAACATATTAACATATATGTCCCAAACATGTTATGCTAGTTTATGAACATTATATGCTTGCACTCAAAAATATTGTGTTTAAAAATTTGTGTTCCAAACATATAATGTTTATAGCCAAACATATGAAAAACAGTCTTTTTCATCCGTGCAGGTAACATTCAGGACGCTAATCTTTTGTGTAAAAATTGGTTTATGATTTTTTTTTATATTTGTAGGTATTGAAATTGTAACAAGTATATACAGCAGTAAGTTCGGCCGGGCCGAATCTTAAATACCCACCACCATGAACCAAATATTAGGGTTTCCTTTGAAATTTCAGGAGGGCTTGAGGACTTGAGGACACTTCCCGAAGATAAATTTAAAGATTTCATCCATGAGGACTATATCAGATTCTGGATTTATAAGAACCATTTTTGTTTGAGTTTTAGAGGAATCATTAACATCTCTTGTAAGTGTGCAAGAAAATTATAAAATAACGTCTTGATTTGAAATCTTAAATCTGTAGAAGTAAAATCTGGAAATTTTACATTGAGTTTCAAGCAATGTTCATCATCAGTGCGCCTTCTACACCCTCAAGAAGTGAAGTCGGTCTATATGGAGGCATTACCAAATGGACCTATAAAAACCTAATCCGATACACGTTTTTGTGAGCCAAAAATACCAGAATATTTACAATTTCAGGCAAATCAGATAAAAACTACGGTTTCTAGAAACCCAAGGAGTTAAATCGGGAGATCGTTCTTGTGGGGGCTATACTGAAATATGGACCGATGCTCACCGTTTTCGGCACACCTCTTTATGACCCGAAAATACCTCTAGATTTCCAATTTCAGGCAAATAGGATAAAAACTTCGGATTCTAGAAGCCCAAGAAGTAAAATCGGGAAATCGGTCTATATGGAGGCTATACCAAAATATGGACCGATCCTCACCATTTTCGGCACACTTCTTTATGGTCCTAAAATACCTCCAGATTTCTAATTTCAGACAAATTGGATAAAAAATAAGGTTTCTATAAGCCCAAGACCCCAAATCGGGAGGTCGTTTTATATGGGGAACATACCAAAACATGGACCGATACTCACAATTTTTGGCACACGTATTTGTGGTCCTACACTACCTCTAGATTTCCAATTTCCGGTAAATTGAATAAAAACTGCGATTTCTATAAGCCAAAGAAGTAAAATCGGGAGATGGGTCTTTATGGGGGCTATACCAAAATATGGACCGATACTCACAATTTTTGGCACACGTATTTGTGGTCCTACAATACCTCTAGATTTCCATTTTCAGGTAAATTGAATAAAAACTGCGGTTTCTATAAGCCCAAGAAGTAAAATCGGGAGATCGGTCTATATGGGGGCTATACCAAAATATGGACCGATACTCACAATTTTTGGCACACGTATTTGTGGTCCTACAATACCTCTAGATTTCCAATTTCCGGTAAATTGAATAAAAACTGCGATTTCTATAAGCCAAAGAAGTAAAATCGGGAGATGGGTCTATATGGGGGCTATACCAAAACATGGACCAATACTCAGAATTTTCGGCACACGTATTTGTGGTCCGACAATACCTCTAGATTTCCAATTTCAGGTAAATTGAATAAAAACTGCGGTTTCTATAAGCCCAAGAAGTAAAATCGGGAGATCGGTCTATATGGGGGCTATGCCAAAACGTGGACCGATACTCACCATTTTTGGCACACCTCTTTACGGTCACAAAATACCTCCAGATTTCAAATTTCAGGCAAATTGGATAAAAACTACGGTTTCTATAAGCCCAAGACCCCAAATCGGGAGGTCGGTTTATATGGGGACTATATCAAAACCTGGACCGATACAGCCCATCTTCGAACTTGACCTGCCTGCAGACAAAAGACGAGTTTGTGCAAAATTTCAGCACGATTGCTTCATTATTGAAGACTGTAGCGTGATTACAACAGACAGACAGACAGACAGACAGACAGACAGACAGACGGACAGACGGACATCGTTATATCGTCTTAGAATTTCTCCCTGATCAAGAATATATATACTTTATATAGTCGGAAATCGATATTTCGATGCGTTACAAACGGAATGACAAACTTATTATACCCCGTCACCATTCTATGGTGGTGGGTATAAAAAGAGGACAAAATCGTTAGGCTGCAACTTATTAAAAGTGAAAGGTACAAGAAGAAGAAAAACATTACGTTTTAGAGTTGATAACATTACATATATTTAATATATTAATAAAACATGTCTTTTATTGAAGAAAAAAATAAATAAAATTGTATTTAAAAACGAAGGTAAGCAGTTCTAATTTTGAAGTAAAATGGTTACAACAAATATGTAAGATTTGTCCAAATCATATTTCATCCAACCCGGCTGAAATTTGGTACATGGAGTTGGTATATGGTCTCTAACAACCTTGCAAAAATTGGACCGCATCGGTCCACTTTTACGTATAGCCCCCATATAAACGGACCCTCAGATTTGGCTTGCGGAGCCTCTAAGAGAAGCATATTTCATCCGATCCGGCTGAAATTTGGTGTATGGTCTCTAACAACCATGCAAAAATGGTCCACATCGGTCTATAACTATATAGCCCCCATATTAACCGATCCCCAGATTTGGCCTGCGGAGCCTCAAAGAGAAGCAAATTTCATCCAATCCGGCTTAAATTTGGTACCTGGTTTTGTATATGGTCTCTAACAACCATGCAAACTTTGGTCCACATCGGTCCATAAACCGATCCCCAGATTTGGCTTGCGGAGCCTCTAAGAGAAGCAAATTCTATCCGATCCGGTTGAAATTTGGAACATGGTATTAGTATATGGTCTCTAACAACCGTACCAGAATTGGTCCATAATTATATAGCCCCCATACAAACCGTTCTCCAGATTTGACCTCCGGAGCCTCTTGCAGGAGCAAAATTCATCCCGTCCGGTTCAAATTTGGAACGTGGTGTTAGTATATGGCCGCTAACAACCATACCAAAATTGGTCCATATCGGTCTATAGTTATATATATTATATGTAGCCGATCTCCAATCACACAAAAATTGGTCCATATCGGTTCATAGTCATGGTTGTCACTCGAGCCAAAAATAATATACCAAAATTTTATTTCTATAGAAAATGTTGTCAAAATTTTATTTCTGTTGAGGAGACATGGATCCCCCACTATACTCCAGAGACAAAAGAACAATCCAAACAATGGACTAAAGCTGGAGGAAGTGCCCCAAAGAAGGCAAAAACAATTAAGTCGGCTGGTAAGGTTATGGCAACGGGATTTTGGGACTCCAAAGGTATTTTATTGATTGACTATCTGCAAAAGGGTAAAACAATAAATTCAGAGTACTATTGCAACCTTTTGGATCAATTAAATGTACAAATTCGAAAAACGTGCTGGCTTACAACACATAAAAAATAATTTTTCATCAAGACAACGCACCAGCGCACAAGAGTGTTTTAACAATGGCTAAAATCAACGAATTAAAGTACGAGTTACTTGACCACCCACCTTATTCTCCTGATTAGGTCCCAGTGACTTTTACTTGTTCCCAAATCTAAAACAATTCCATGCTGGCAAGCGTTTTACCTCAAATGAAGATGCAATTACAGTTGTAAACCACCTTGAGGAAAACTATTTTAATCAAGGGATAGAATTGCTAGAAAAGCGTTGGACTAAGTGTATTGAAGTTTCAGGAGATTATATTGAAAAATAAAAATATTTTTGAAAAACTAACTATTCTCTTTCATTGATAGGCTTAGAAGTTTCGGAACCGCCCTCGTACTTTTCAGCCAATGTTCCACATTTTTTATTGCTAATACTTCAGTCTGAAAAACACTACAGTGATTAGGTAAACTTCTCGCTATTTTAAGTTCCAGGTCTTTGGAACATACTCCGAAACCCAATTGTCCATTCAATTCGGAGCGATCGGTGTAGAAATCTACGTAATGTCACTCCTCCGGGTTTGTTTTCGTCTGAATATACTTCTTATGGCAATATCAACAAATTTTCCTTTCTAAAATAGGTAATCGTTGGGTCCGATTTCACAACAATAAAGGGTGATACGGTCAAAATTTGGTCAAGGGAAAACGCGTGTAAATCGGTGAAATCGTTTATTTAAAAAATCAAATTAAATTTCTTTTTCAAGTTCAATTAGTATAAAATTCAGTTCAGTTTATTTGGTCTTCTTTAGGTTCCGCTTGACAATAGCCCAGTATTTCTCAATTGGGCGGAGCTCTGGCGTCAAGGCCGTATTCAGGGGGGGGGGGGATGAGGGGGATCAAACCCCCCCCCCGAAATGAATGAATATTTTTATATAAATAAATATATATTTTTAGCTGCATAGAAAAATCTTATCGAAGATGTTGAAGAAAAGCTGGAGGTTTTATTTTGAAAAATGCTTACCTATAAAACTTGCACAAATCATAGAATACTAGTTGAAAAGCCCGTCAAACGACGGTCGAAAAAACAAATTGTTTTTGTTCTCGCACCACAAATTTGGTTTTTGGAAAATGTATTTCTGCTTTTTATACGTGTTTGTTGTTCTTTTTGTGAACATGACTCGCTTTGTTTGGCCATAGCAACAACAACGAAACAGCCAAACACACAAGCGTAAATGAAATGGCGCAAAACCTGCGAAAAAACCTGCCTAATTCAGCGATGGAAGCAATAAAGAGATATTTCCAAACGTGCATATTCTTTTAAAAATTTTGGTCAATTTGCCAGTTACTCAAGGGATGGAAAATACAATTTTTAAGAAAGTACAAAAAAGGTATTTTTTGAGCGGAAAGATTATTGTCAAGAGACTGAATTTTAAAGAAAATAAAATTTTGTCAAAATTTTCTATAGAAATAAAATTTTGCAAAAATTTCCTATAGAAATAAAATTTTTACAAAATTTTCAATTGAAATAAAATTTTGACAAAATTTTCAATTGAAATAAAATTTTGACAACATTTTCTACCGAAATAAAAAATCGATAATATAGAATCGCATTCTTTTTTCGACTAAAACTTTCTTGAAGTTCTATAAAATCCTGTTTTTGACTATGTCTTACAAAATCGAGATTTTCTTCCCACATGAACATGTCTGTTTAGCCATATTTGTAAAAGACTATTAGCAAAAAAGGTTGATAAAGACTTTCTCAAAATATTACAGTATTTTGTCAAAGCTATTGTACCATAAATCTGATATCGACTCAAAAATGTCTACACAAAAGGTACTAAATCATTCGCGGGGGTACTACGGTACTGACCGGGGTGAAAAAGTTTTGAAAAAAGTACTATAGTACTGCAGTTTCCATCCCTGCAGTTACTACGTGCTCATCCGAACGTTCATTTTCAACAATGAAGAGATTAAAGACGTATCTAAGAAATTCGACTAGCGAGAGTAGACTCAAAGGATTGGCATTAATGTCGGTTCATCGTCGAATAAATGTGCCGACTGAAGAAGTCATTGATTTATTTGCTGCCCAAAAAGCCCGTCGGCTCAATTTAATATTATAACCAGTGAGTAAAGTAGAAAGTCGGACGGGGCCGACTATATCATACCCTAAACCACCCCTACTGAATTAGTAAACATAAGCATTTGTGGGGTATCATTGGAGAACATAAAGGGGGGGACATGTGTCACAATCTGAGCAGAAATGTCTAATATTAGGAGCTATAGTTTATTTTACACCAAAAGAGTTAGTATGCCACTAATATTGAGCTTCGTTCAATTAGTGTGGGTAATAACTCCAAATTTGTAAAAATCGAGCAATATTCTTATGTAAGAGCTACAAGAACGTATAAATACGATCGGGTAGTACATCAAAATTTAAAATTTGAGTAACATTGGTTAATAAATAAGAGTACTATGGCCAAATTAGGGAAAACAGAGCGATGTATATATATGGAAGCTATATTTAAATCTGAACCAATTTGCATAATATTTTGCGGGTTTGATTAATATCACAAAAGGTTACCTTGTGCAAAATTTGAGAAAGATCAGTTAAGAAATGAGGCCTCTACGGTCAAAAATAAGGTTATTAGGGGCGAATTTTTCAAAATCGGGCGATACATATATGGGAGCTATATCTACATCTGAACCGATTTTGATGAAATTTTGCACATACCGTTAGTACTATAGTGGACTGGATCTAGCCAACTTTGAGTAAGATCGGTTAATAAATAAGGGTTCTATGGCCAAATTTGGGAAAATCGGCCTATACATATATATGCGAGCTATATCAAAATCTGAACCGATTGCGATGATATTTCGCACATATAGTTAGTGCTATAGCAGATTACATTTAGCCAACTTTGAGTAAGGTCGGTTGATAAATAAGGGTTTTATGGCCGAATTTAGAAAAATCGGGCGGTACATATATATGGGAGCTATAGCTAAATCTGAACCGATTTCGATGATTTTTTGCACATATAGTTAATGCTATGGAAGATTACATTTAGCTAACTTTGAGTAAGATCGGTTGATAAATTAGGGTTTTGTGGCCAAATTTGGGAAAATCGGGCGATACATATATATGAGAGCTATATCTAAATCTGAACCGATTTGGATGAAATTTTGCAGACTTGAAGGGCGGTAAAAAAGATTACCGTTTGCCAAATTTGGTGACGATACATTTAAAAAAAAGCTCAACGTGACCCCATTTGTCGAAATCGGGCGATACATATATGGGAGCTATATCTAAATTTGATCCGATTTCTTCCAAATTCAATAGCGTTCGTCCTTGTGCCAAAAAACTCCCTGTACCAAATTTCATCAAAATCCGTTAATAATTGCGACCGGAATCCTATGAACAACAAATACATGGACAGACGGACGGACACCAAGAGCTAGATCGACTCAGGATGTGGTTTAGGGTATAATAACCCCTATGTTGTTTAGGGTATAAAAATAGTGTATACATACCTATGCATAAATAAAATTTTCTGCACATGAGATTATATGAATTTATATATTTTAAACTTGAACCCCCCCGAATTAAAATCCTGGCTACGGCCTTGTCTGGCGTGTTGGGAGGGTTCTTGTCCTTGGGAACCACCTGCACGTTGTTGGCGACGTACCACTCCATGGCCTTTTTACCGTAATGGCAAGATACCAAATCCGGCCAAAACAGTACGGAACAACCGTGTTTCTTCAGGAAAGGCAGCAGACGTTTATTCAAACACTCTTTCACGTAAATTTCTTGGTTGACAGTCCCGGAAGCTATGAAAATGCTGCTTTTCAAGCCACAGGTACAGATGGCTTGCCAAACCAGATATTTCTTTGCGAACTTTGACAGTTTTATGTGCTTGAAAATATCTGCTACCTTTCCCCTTCCTTTTGCCGTATAAAACTCCTGTCCCGGAAGGTGCTTGTAGTCGGCTTTGACGTAGGTTTCGTCGTCCATTACCACGCAGTCAAACTTCGTCAGCATCGTCGTGTACAGCATCCGGGATTGTGCTTTGGCCGTCGTATTTTGTTTATCATCGCGATTTGGAGTCACTACCTTCTTGTAAGTCGATAGTCCGGCTCGTTTTTTGGCTCGATGCACGGTTGTAGACGATACACCCAGCTTATTTGCGGCATCTCGGAGAGAGAGGTTAGGGTTTCGCTTGAAACTACCGGCAACTCTCTTTGTCGTCTCAGCGGCTTCCGGTTTTCGATTTCCCCCCGATCCAGACTTCCTGGCTGTCGACAAACGTTCCCCAAACACTTTAATTACATTTGTAACGGTTGATTTGGCAACTTTTAGCGATTTTGCCAGCTTTGCGTGCGAGTAGCTCGGATTTTCGCGATGCGCGAGCAAATAAATTGATACGCTGCTCTTCTTGCTTGGACGGCATTTTGACAACTGAAGAGTGAATTCCAAAATCAAAATAGGAGCAACATTCTACACACACACCTTCAAAATGAGGGATGTTCAGGTTTTTTAAATGCAACATCGAAATAAATACGTGAAGTTTATATTGACCAAATTTTGACCGTATCACCCTTTAGTTTTTATTTGTACCGTTTTTTTAAGTTTATTATTATTTCGAAAACACTTTAGTTTAGATTTCATTGGCCCCGGCCATTTTGTATTATTGCCCAGTGTGGATATGTACACGTGAACTAATTGCATCTGCACAAGAAGGTTGCCAGAAAATTGTTCTCTGAGTTACCATGAATTTGACTGTTTGTTTGCGTTGAAACTGGCGGCTATTTGGCAACGATGTTATTGTCAACAATTTTACAATTTCGTTCTCCATTCGCTATAGAGCGACAGACATTGTTCATATTTTGTCTGTGGGTTTCGTTTTTTGCAACATTCTCATTCACTTGAACACACATACGGCTGGTAATGGTGGTACACTTGCGAGTGCCACTTAACCAAAAACAAATATAAGTAAAATTTTGTCCATGTAATAATTTTGAGTAGAATTTAATTTGGATTTCTTTGTGCACCTGGCCTCAGAGACCTCAAGACGTCAGGTCGCTACAGAAGTGAAAAAGTAAAACCATATAAGAATTGCCCAACTCAAAACACTTGGCAATGCCAAAATGTCCGAATGGATCTTTTGATGTTTTTTTTTTATGAAAATATAAAAAACAAATCAAACTACAACTGTCATTTTTATGGGGCATATGACTTATAAAGGGATAAATTTATGGGTGATATAATGTAAAGCTTTAAAAAGTGAAACCAAAACTTTTCTATGATATAATCAAAAAGCTAACAAGTTGGTGAATATCTTAAAGTAATTTAATAATGGAGTTTTTGTAAACCTAATCTGCTTTTCATTTAATTTAACTGAATTTATTATTATTTTTTAAATATATAGAAAAAAAATTAGAAGTTGTTCCCCAAACATTTCTTTTTAGGAGCATCCCGGGATCCTCCATAAATTTATTCCACTTTCGATTAAGTTCTTTTGGACCAGTCTTACAAAATACAATTAAATATCGCGAAAATGGAAATCAACACAAAGGTAAAAAAACCAAGTAAGGCAAGTCTAAAGTCGGGCGGGGCCGACTATATTATACCTGGCACCACTTTGTAGATCCAAATTTTCGATACCATATCACATCCGTCAACTTTTACAAAATCTATAGACTCAAAATTTAAGTTGGCTAATGCACTAGGGTGGAACACAATTTTAGTAAAAAACAAGTATATACGGCCGTAAGTTCGGCCAGGCCGAAGCTTATGTACCCTCCATCATGGATTGCGTAGAAACTTCATCTAAACACTGCCATCCACAATCGAATTACTTAAGTTGAGCTTGCCGATGGAAAGGTATCTTAACACCTCCTAACACCATCTTCTAAATTGTATGTAAGTCCATACGTGGTATATATTAAATCAAAAAAGATCGATCCAATACGTATATAATTCAGTTTGACAAAGTAGACATAAAATTTTGACAAAGTTTTCTACAGAAATAAAATTTTAACAAAATTTTCTCTAGAAATAAAATTTTGACAAAATTTTCTATAGAAATAAAATTTTGGTAGATTATTTTTGGCTCTAGTGGCAACCATGATTATGAACCGATATGGACCAATTTTTGTGTGATTGGACCAATTTTGGTATGGTTGTTAGCGACCATATACTAACACCACGTTCCTAATTTGAACCGGATCGGATGAATTTTGCTCCTCCAAGAGGCTCCGGAGGTCAAATCTGGAGAATGTTTTATATGGGGGCTATATATAATTATGGACCGATATGGACCAATTCTGGCACGGTTGTTAAAGATCATATACTAACACCATGTTCCAAATTACAACCGGATTGGATGAAATTTGCTTCTCTTTGAGGCTCCGCAACCCAAATCTGGGGATCGGTTTATATGGGCGCCATATATAATTATGGACCGATGTGGACCAATTTTTGCACGGTTGTTAGAGACCATATACCAATACCATGTACCAAATTTCAGCCGGATAGGATGCAATTTGCTCTTTGAGGCTTCGCAAGCCAAATCTGGAGATCGGTTTATATGGGGTCTATATATAAATATGGACCGATGTGGACCAATTTTTGCATGGTTGTCAGCCGGATCGGATGCAATTTGCTCTTTGAGGTTTCGCAAGCCAAATCTGGAGATCGGTTTATATGGGGTCTATATATAAATATGGACCGATGTGGACCAATTTTTGCATGGTTGTTAGAGACCATATACCAACATCATGTACCAAATTTCAGCCGGATCGGATGAAATTTTCTTCTCTTTGGGGCTCCGCAAGCCAAATCTGGGGATCGGTTTATATGGGGGCTATATATAATTAAGGACCGATATGGACCAATTTGTCCATGGTTGTTAGAGACCATATACCAACATCATGTACCAAATTTCAGCCGGATCGGATGAAATTTTCTTCTCTTTGGGGCTCCGCAAGCCAAATCTGGGGATCGGTTTATATGGGGGCTATATATAATTAAGGACCGATATGGACCAATTTGTCCATGGTTGTTAGAGACCATATACCAACATCATGTACCAAATTTCAGCCGGATCGGATGAAATTTGCTTCTCTTTTAGGCTCCGCAAGCCAAATCTGGGGATCGGTTTATATGGGGGCTATATATAATTATAGACCGATGTGGACCAATTTTTGCATGACTGTTAGAGACCATATACCAACACCATATACCAAATTTCAGCCGGATCGGATGAAATATGCTTCTGTTAGAGGCTCCACAAGCCAAATCTGAGGATCCCTTTATATGGGGGCTATACGTAAAAGTGAACCGATATGGCCCATTTTCAATACCATCCGACCTACATCGATAACAACTACTTGTGCCAAGTTTCAAGTCGATAGCTTGTTCCGTTCGGAAGTTAGCGTGATTTCAACAGACTGACGGACGGACGGACGGACGGACATGCTTAGATCGATTCAGAATTTCACCACGACCCAGAATATATATACTTTATGGGGTCTTAGAGCAATATTTCGATGTGTTACAAACGGAATGACAATGTTAATATACCCCCATCCTATGATGGAGGGTATAACAAGTAAGTAAAGTCTAAAGTCAGGCGGGGCCGACTATATTATACCCTTCACCACTATGTAGACCAAAAATTTGTGTTACCATTTCGACTCCTTCAAATTTGTTGGGAGTTGTTATGAAGGCTTTTATTAGAAATATTTATATAATTTATATACAATATGGAGACAATTTTTTGTGTTTGTATAAAATCTCTAGAATTAAAATTTAAATCGGCTAACACCCTGGGATAAAACATACTGTTAGTTACAAAATATGGGAAATATAAAGCTAGAGCAATTTTAATGCAATTGTACGAAATAATATTTACGAATTATCGAGATAAAAGAAAATTTAAGTAGTATTTAAAATTTTTGCTACAGGGGCGCTGTTACAAGGATAGTGGCTAAATCTCGGCATTATATGTGGTCAATTGTGGGTTGTAATATATTATTTGGCCTAGTTTATTTTAAACTCGACCGTTTTGTGGAAAGTGTGGTATTACAGTGTGAAATATGACTACGAAATCTGAACCAATTAGACCAAAAAGCATATTAAATATATTCTCTGTGGAAACTATCGAGTCGACTGAAGGAAACTCCCATTGAAATTGGGTCTAAAATATGAAACATTCTACTCAACCCTATATATACAAAATTTGAAGCAAATCAGGCTTTGAAGCAAATCAGACTTCAACTCAGGCTATATATATATATATATATATATATATATATATATATATATATATATATATATATATATATATATATATATATATATATATATATATATATATATATATATATATATATATATATATATATATATATATATATATATATATGAGCTATATCTAAATGTGAACCGAGTTCAAACAAATTTGGCAGAGTCCACCATACTATTAAACGCACTCCTTTTGCAAAATTTGAAGCAATTCTGGGCAAAACTCTGGTAGAATGTCAATTCTATTCTCTGTGCAAAATTTCACGAAAATCGGTAGTAAACTTTGGTCTCTGTTGCCATATGAGTCCAAATTGGACGAAAGATATATATGGGAGCTATATCTAAATCCGAACCGATTTCAATCCAATTTAGCAAGCATTGGTAGAATGTCAATTCTACTCTCTGTGCAAAATTTCACGAAAATCGGTACTAAACTTTGGCCTCTGTTGCCATATGAGTCTAAATCGGACGAACGATATATATCGGAGCTATATCTAAATCTGAACCGATTTGGATAATATTTTGCATGTTTTTCGAGACTCATAAAATATTAGTATGTACGGAATTTGAAGAACATCGGTTGATAAACACGCCAATTATAACCAGATCTGGGATAAATATATATGACAGCTATATCTAAATCTGAACCGATTTTTTCCAAAAACAATAGCGATCGTCTTTGTTCCCCAAAACGACCCTGTGCCAAATTTGAGGACGATCGGACTTAAACTGCGACCTGTACTTTGCGCACAAAAATACATTAACAGACAGACAGACAGACGGGCAGACAGACAGACAGACAGACGGACATCGCTAAATCGACTCAGAATTTAATTCTAAGACGATCAGTATACTAAACGATGGGTCTCAGACTTTTCCTTCGTGGCGTTACATACAAATGCACAAACTTATTATACCCTGTACCACATTAGTGGTGAAGGGTATAAAAACACTTTATACAAAAATATATGCCAACAAGTATATACAGCAGTAAGTTCGGCCGGGCCGAAGCTTAAATACCCACCACCATGAACCATATATTAGGGTTTCCTTTGAAATTTCAGGAGGGCTTGAGGACTTGAGGACACAACCCGAAGATAAATTTAAAGATTTCACCTATGAGGACTATATCAGATTCTGGATTTATAAGAACCATTTTTGTTTGAGGTTTAGAGGAATCATTAACATCTCTTGTAAGTGTGCAAGAAAATTATAAAATAACGTCTTGATTTGAAATCTTAAATCTGTAGAAGTAAAATCTGGAAATTTTACATTGAGTTTCAAGCAATTTTCATGATCAGTGCGCCTTCTACACCCTCAAGAAGTGAAGTCGGTCTATATGGAGGCATTACCAAATGGACCGATAAAAACTTAATCCGATACACGTTTTTGTGAGCCTAAAATACCAGAATATTTACAATTTCAGGCATATCAGATAAAAACTACGGTTTCTAGAAACCCAAGGAGTTAAATCGGGAGATCGTTCTTATGGGGGCTATACTAAAATATGGACCGATACCCACCTTTTCGGCACACCTCTTTGTGACCCGAAAATACCTCTAGATTTCCAATTTCAGGCAAATAGGATAAAAACTTCGGATTCTAGAAGCCCAAGAAGTAAAATTTGGAAATCGGTCTATATGGGGGCTATACCAAAATATGGATCGATACTCACCATTTTCTGCACACCTCTTTATGGTCCTAAAATACCTCTAGATTTCCAATTTCAGACAAATTGGATAAAAAGTACGGTTTCTATAAGCCCAAGACCCCAAATCGGGAGATCGGTCTATATGGGGGCTATCCCAAAATATGGACCGATACTCACAATTTTTGGCACACGTATTTGTGGTCCTACAATACCTCTAGATTTCCAATTTCAGATAAATTGAATAAAAACTGCGGTTTCTATAAGCCCAAGAAGTAAAATCGGGAGATCGGTCTATATGGGGGCTATACCAAAATATAGACCGATACTCACAATTTTTGGCACATGTATTTGTGGTCCTACAATACCTCTAGATTTCAAATTTCAGGTAAATTGAATAAAAACTTCGGTTTCTATAAGCCCTAGAAGTAAAATCGGGAGATCGGTCTATATGGGGGCTATACCAAAACGTGGACCGATACTCACCATTTTTGGCACATATCTTTATGGTCATAAAATACCTCCAGATTTCAAATTTCAGGCAAATTGGATAAAAACTACGATTTCTATAAGCCCAAGACCCCAAATCGGGAGGTCGGTTTATATGGGGACTATATCAAAACCTGGACCGATATAGCCCATCTTCGAACTTGACCTGCCTGCAGACAAAAGACGAGCTTGTGCAAAATTTCAGCACGATTGCTTCATTATTGAAGACTGTAGCGTGATTACAACAGACAGACAGACAGACAGACAGACAGACAGACGGACAGACGGACATCGTTATATCGTCTTAGAATTTCTCCCTGATCAAGAATATATATACTTTATATAGTCGGAAATCGATATTTCGATGCGTTACAAACGGAATGACAAACTTATTATACCCCCGTCACCATTCTATGGTGGTGGGTATAAAAATAACAAAAACAAGTATATACAGCAGTAAGTTCGGCAGTGCCAAACCTTAAATACCCACCACCAAGAATCAAATATTAGGGTTTCCTTTGAAGTTTCAGGGGGGTTTGAGGACAGATCAAGCAGAGCAGTTCAACCAGTACACTTCCTGAAGATAAATTTAAAGATTTTACCTATGAAGACTATATCAGATTCTCGATTTATAAGAACGATTTTTATTTGAGTTTTAGAGGAATCATTAACATCTCTTGTAAGTGTGCAAGAAAATTATAAAATAACGTCTTGATTTGAAATCTTAAATCTGTAGATTTTCACCCGAAAAGTAAAATGTGGAAATTTTACATTGAGTTTCAAACAATTTTCATGATCAGTGCGCCTTCTATACCCTTAAGAAGTGAAATCGATCTATATGGAGGCATTATCAAATGGACCGATAAAAACTTAATCCGATACACGTTTTTGTGAGCCTAAAATACCAGAATGTTTACAATTCCAGGCAAATCGGATAAAAACTACGGCTTCTAGAAACTCAAGGAGTTAAATCGGGAGATCGTTCTTATGGGAGCTATACTAAAATATGGACCGATACTCACCATTTTTAGCACACCTCTTTATGGTCATAAAATACCTCTAGATTTAAAATTTCAGGCAAATTGGATAAAAACTACGATTTCTATAAGCCCAAGACCCAAATCGGGAAGTCGGTTTTTATGGGGACCATACCAAAACATGGACTGATACTCACCATTTTTTGGCACACCTATTTATGGTTCGAAAACACCTCCAGATTTCCAATTTCAGGCAAATTGGATAAAAACTACGGTTTCTATAAGACCAAGACCCCAAATCGGGAGGTTGGTTTATATGGGGACCATACCAAAACATGGACCGATGCTCACCATTTTTGGCACACCTCTTTATGGTTCTCAAATACCACTAGATTTCGAATTTCAGGTAAATTGAATAAAAACTGAGGATTCTAGAAGCCCAAGAAGTAAAATCGGGAGATCGGTCTATACGTGGGCTATACCAAAACATGACCCGATACTCACAATTTTTGGCACACCTCTTTATTGTCATAACATACCTCTAGATTTCAAATTTCAGGCAAATTGGATAAAAACTACGATTTATATAAGCCCAAGACCCCATATCGGGAGGTCGGTTTACATGGGGACTATATCAAAACCTGGACCGATATGGCCTTCTTCGAACTTGACCTGCCTGCAGACAAAAGACGAGTTTGTGCAAAATTTCAGCACGATTGCTTCATTATTGAAGACTGTAGCGTGATTACAACAGTCCGACGGACATGGTTATATTGTCTTAGAATTTCTCCCTGATCAAGAATATATATACTTTATATAGTCGGAAATATTTCGATGTATTACAAACGTAATGACAAACTTATTATACCCCCGTCCCCATTCTATGGTGGTGGGTATAAAAAAAGATGTACATATAACATTAAAAAAATATTTTGTGCGCTGATTATACCCTGGGCCACACTGTGGAACAGGGTATTATAAGTTAGTGCATATGTTTGCAACACCCAGAAGGAGACTAGATAGACACATGGTGTCTTTGGCAAAAATGCTCAGGGTGGGCTCCTGAGTCGATATAGCGATGTCCGTCTGTCCGTGAACACATTTTTGTAATCAAAGTCTAAGTCGCAGTTTTAGTCCAATCGACTTCAAATTTGGAACAAGTATGTGTTTTCGCTCAAAATAGATCCCTATTGATTTTGGAAGAAATCGGTTCAGATTTAGATATAGCTCCCATATATATATTTCGCCCGATATGGACTTATATGGCCCCAGAAGACAGAGTTTTACCCTAACTTACTTAAAATTTTGCACAAGAAGAACAATTAGTACTATAGTCAAGTGTGCCAAATTTTATTGAAATCGGTTCAGATTTAGATATAGCTCCCATATATAGCTTTCGCCCGATTTACACTCATATGACCACAGAGGCTAATTTGTTGCTCCGATTTAGTTGAAATTTTGCACAGGGAGTAGAATTAGCATTGTAGATATGCGTGCAAAATTTAGTTGAAATCGGTTAAGATTTAGATATAGCTCCAATATATAGCTTTCGCCCGATTTACACTCATGTGACCACAGAGTCCAATTTTTTGGTCCGATTTAGTTGAAATTTTGCACAGGGAGTAGAATTAGCATTGTAGCTGTGCGTGCCAAATTTGGTTGAAATCGGTTCAGATTTAGATATATCTCCCATATATAGCTTTCGCCCGATTTACACTCCTATGACCACAGAGGCCAATTTTTAACTCCGATTTAGTTGAAATTTTGCACTGGGAGTAAAATTGGCATTGTAGCTATGCGTGCCAAATTTGGTTGAAATCGGTTAAGATTTAGATATAGCTCACATATATATGTTTTTCTGATTTCGACAAAAATGGTCAAAATACCAACATTTCCCTTGTAAAATCGCCACTGCTTATTCGAAAAGTTGTAAAAATGACTCTAATTTTCCTAAACTAATACATATATATCGAGCGATAAATCATAAATAAACTTTGGCGAAGTTTCCTTAAAATTGCTTCAGATTTAAATGTTTCCCATATTTTTTACTAACATTGTGTTCCATCCTAGTGCATTAGCCGACTTAAATTTTGAGTCTATAGATTTTGTAGAAGTCTATCAAATTCTGTTCAGATCGAGTGATATTTAAATGTATGTATTTGGGACAAACCTTTATATAGCCCCCAACACATTTGACGGATGTGATATGGTATCGAACATTTAGATCTACAAAGTGGCGCAGGGTATAATATAGTCGGCCCCGCCCGACTTTAGACTTTCCTTGATTTGGGTTTGTATAGCGCTATAGCCATAGAAATGTTTTCCAAAAATGGTATCCAGATATTTCGAAAATTGTGCTGGAAAAAAGTTTGCCACTGATTTTCATCAAATATTTGCTTAGTGTGACCAAACCTTTAACCTATATTTGAAGCTTTTTTTACCTTTAATCTAAAATCAATATCTAAGTTAATTTAAAAACAAGTATATACGGCCGTAAGTTCGGCCAGGCCGAAGCTTACGTACCCTCCATCATGGATTGCGTAGAAACTTCATCTAAACACTGCCATCCACAATCGAATTACTTATGTTGCGGTAACGCTTGCCGATGGCAAGGTATCTTAAAACCTCCTAACACCATCTTCTAAATTGTATGTAAGTCCATATGTGGTATATATTAAATCAAAAAAGATCGATCCTATACGTATATAATTCAGTTTGACAAAGTAGACATAAAATTTTGACAAAATTTTCTACAGAACAAAAATTTCTACAGAAATGAAATTTTAACAAAACTTTCTATAGAAATAAACTTTTGACAAAATTTTCTATAGAAATAAAATCTTGGTAAATTATTTTTGGCTCGAGTGGCAACCATGATTATGAACCGAAAAAAATTTGAACAAAATTTTCTATAGAAATAAAATTTTGACAAAATTTTCTATAGAAATAAAATTTTGACAATGATGAAAATTTTATTATGAACCGAATAAAATTTTAACAAAATTTTCTCTAGAAATAGAATTTTGACAAAACTTTCTATAGAAATAAAATTTTGGTAGATTATTTTTGGATCTAGTGGCAACCATGATTATGAACCGATATGGACCAATTTTTGTGTGATTGGACCAATTTTGGTATGGTTGTTAGCGACTGGATCGGATGAATTTTGCTCCTCCAAGAGGCTCCAGAGGTCAAATCTGGAGAATGTTTTATATGGGGGCTATATATAATTATGGACCGATATGGACCAATTCTGGCACGGTTGTTAAAGATCATATACCAACATCATGTACCAAATTTCAGCCGGATCGGATGAAATTTGCTTCTCTTTGAGGCTCCGCAAGCCAAATCTGGGGATCGGTTTATATGGGGGCTATATATAATTAAGGACCGATATGGACCAATTTTTCATGGTTGTTAGAAACCATATACCAACATCATGTACCAAATTTCAGCCGGATCGGATGAAAAATGCTTCTGTTAGAGGCTCCACAAGCCAAATCAGAGGGTCCCTTTATATGGGGGCTATACGTAAAAGTGGACCGATATGGCCCATTTTCAATACCATCCGACCTACATCGATAACAACTACTTGTGCCAAGTTTCAAGTCGATAGCTTGTTTCGTTCGGAAGTTAGCGTGATTTCAACAGACGGACGGACATGCTTAGATCGACTCAGAATTTCACCACGACCCAGAATATATATACTTTATGGGGTCTTAGAGCAATATTTCGATGTGTTACAAACGGAATGACAAAGTTAATATACCCTCATGCTATGATGGAGGGTATAACAAGTAAGCAAAGTCTAAAGTCGGGCGGGACCGACTATATTATACCCTTCACCACTTCGTAGATCTAAATTTTCGATACCATATCACATCCATCAAATGTGTTGGGGGCTATATATAAAGGTTTGTCCCAAAAACATACATTTAAATATCACTCGATCTGGACAGAATTTGATAGACTTCTACAAAATCTATAGACTCAAAATTTAAGTCGGCTAATGCACTAGGGTGGAACACAATGTTAGTTAAAAATAAAGTCTAAAGTCGGGCGGGGCCGACTATATTATACCCTTCACCACTATGTAGACCAAAAATTTGTGTTACTTCTATAAAATCTCTAGAATTAAAATTTAAATCGGATGACACCCTGGGATGAAACACAATGTTAGTTACAAAATATGGGAAATATAAAGCTAGAGCAATTTTAATGCAATTGTACGAAATAATATTTACGATTTATCGAGCGAGAAATACGTATTCGAGATATAGAAAAATTTAAGTAATATTTAAAATTTTTGCTACAGTGGCGCTTTCACAAGGATATTGTTTAAATCTCGGCATTATATGTGGTCAATTGTGGGTTGTGATATATTATTCGGCCTAGTTTATTTAAAACTCGACCGTTTTGTGGAAAGTGTGGTAATACAGTGTGAAATATGACTACGAAATCTGAACCAATTAGATCAAAAAGCATATTAAATATATTCTCTTTGGAAACTATTGAGTCAACTGAAGGAAACTCCCATTGAAAATTGGTCTAAAATATGAAATATTCTACTCAACTCTGGCGTATATATACAAAATTTGAAGCAACTCAGGCTTCAACTCTGGCTTTTGTGCAAATCGGACGAAATATATATATGGCTGATGTTTTGCAGGTGACCGACAAAACATTCAGATGTACAACATTTGAGGAAGATCGGTTCACAAATACGTGAACTATGATCAAATCGGTGATAAATATATATGGCAGCTATATCTAAATCTGAACCAAAATCAATAGCGATTGTCTTTGACACGAAGAAAGACCCCATGTCAAAATTGAGGACGATCGGACTTAAATTGCGAGCTGTACTTTGTGCACAAAATTACATATACAGGCAGACGGACGGACAGACAGACAGACGGACATCGCTAAATCGACTCAGAATTTAATTCTAAGCCGATCGGTATACTAAAAGATGGGTCTATGACTATTATTTCTTGGCGTTACATACAAATGCACAAACTTATTATACCCTGTACCACAGTAGTGGTGAAGGGTATAAATATGGGAAACATTTAAATCTGAAGCAATTTTAAGGAATCTTCGCAAAAGTTTATTAATGATTTATCGATCGATAAATATGTATTAGAAGTTTAGGAAAATTAGAGTCAATTGTACAACTTTTCGACTAAGCAGTGGCGATTTTACAAGGAAAATGTTGGCATTTTTATCATTTTTGTCGAAATCAGAAAAACATATATATGGGAGCTATATCTAAATCTGAACCGATTCCAACCAAATTTGGCACGCATAGCTACAATGCTAATTCTACTTCCTATGCAAAATTTCAATTAAATCGGAGTAAAAGATTGGCCAATGTGGTCACATGAGTGTAAATCGGGCAAACGATATATATGGGAGCTATATCTAAATCTGAACCGATTTCAATAAAATTTGGCACACTTGACTACACTACTAAGTGTACTCCTAGTGCAAAATTTCAATCAAATTGGGGTAAAACTCTGGCTTCTGGGACCGTATTAGTCCATATCGGGTGAAAGATATATATGGGAGCTATATCTAAATCTTAATCGATTTCAATAAAATTTGGCACACTTGACTATAGTACTAATTGTTCTTCTTGTGCAAAATTTTAAGCAAATTAGGGTAAAACTCTGAAGCGATCTCATCCGTCTCCTTCTGGGTGTTGCAAACATATGCACTAACTTATAATACCCTGTTCCACAGTGTGGCGCAGGGTAAAATTACAACAAAAATGTTTTTCTTTATTTTTAGAAAAATTTGCCTTACATCAAATTTAACGAATTAAATCGTGGGTTTAATTTAAAGAAAAATTTGTTTTTTACTCTAGTGCATTAGCCAACTTAAATTTTGAGTCTATAGATTTTGTAAAAGTTGACGGATGTGTTATGGTATCGAAAATTTAGATCTACAAAGTGGTGCAGGGTATAATGTAGTCGGCCCCGCCCGACTTTAGACTTTCCTTACTTGTTTTTAATATATTTTCTTCAATTTGACAAAAACTATGAATTAATTTGTATCATGGAGCAAATACTAAAATATTTTCGTTAACTTTTTCTAATATCAACCTACATTTTCTTTGTTGGTGGTTTCACTTTTTTCTTGGTGCAGGTGATTGACAATCATTGTGTGCGTGTTACGCCCTAATTGGCTATCTGTAAGAATTTCATTGACCTTCGTATTTGTTATTTAAATGATAAGTGTATACCAAACATTTTTCCATAAAGAATTTAATATAGAATTAGTAGGGAAAATTATATGGTGATGAATTTCCTAATCCATTGGAAAATAACAACGATGCATGAAGAGTCTCTTTACGAATGACATTTTACTATGTGTGACCTTAACATTGCAACAGTAGTCCAAAAGAATTAGTTATGAAAGGATTAACACACAACTCTCGGGAAATCATTTTTCTTTTAAATATTTTACTGGATTGTCAAGTAAACAGCAATGACTCGAATATTAAGCATATTATTCGACAATTCAATACAGAGTACAAATTCGAAATGAATCTTTTCGTGAATTTGGAGATTAATCGTCCTAAGGATTTTTTTGAAGTGGCCGAAAATGAGGAACTACCAAAAATGCTAATAAGTCAACCAGAGGCAGCAAGAGAAAACTTATACAAGCTGATCAATATGAATATTCTAACGATTGCTAGTTTAGATGGACATAATCTTAATCAGACGTTGGATACCATTGAGATATTATTGTGGCTTCGCCAATTCACCTTTCTATTTATAGTCTTGGAAAATGAAGTGACCACCACTGAAATGTTCCATTTTTTCCAAAGATGTTGGGAACAAGGCCAGACTAAAGTTCTTGTATACTGGCGAAATACCACCTACTCTTACATACCCTATCCTCGATTAGAAGTAGTTTCATTGGCAAATTTTTCCGATTACCAAAATCATATGAATTTACGAAATTTTCATCAGTATATATTTCGCTTGCCTTTCTTGGAATTTCCACCACGGTGTTTTAGCTATCGCAACCGCCAGGGACATCTCATAAGAACTGGGACCTTCCTTAAAATTATAGAGAATTTTATTAGCCACTACAATGGAAGTATGGAGTTTGAATTTCATGACATATGGAAGATAAGCGTGGATCCTAAATATGCTTATGAAATTATCACAAGCAGAGGTTACAGATTCATAACCACTGTGATGGAGCCGAACGAGAATTATGACAGTAGCAATGCCTTCTACATGGGAGAGGTGGTTTTTATAGTACCAGCTGCCAATGAGATAAACGAGAATCTCTATCTAATGATATCCTTTGATATGAATATGTGGTTGATGGTACTATTTCTCCTGGTTATTGTAACCCTGCTCATTGTAGCCATCAACTATTACAAATTTCAAAGACGAAATTATTTGGAATCTGTATTTCATGCCATCAAGATAATCCTTTTCATTTACGATGAAGTGTTCGAGGGCAAAGCATTACTCAACTATTGGCTCCATGTAGTGTTCCTCATTATTGGTCTTTTTCTCACCAACAGCTATGTCTGCAATCTATCGAGTATGTATACATCTCGTGTTTATGAATCTGAACTGATGACTCTGAGTGATATAGGCCTTACCAAACTACTTATCCATGTGCACTCCATGGATTACGATCGTTACATGAGCTTAAAGAACTTACCAGATGTGATTCATGAACGCATGTTTGTTGGAAATAATACGGAGTTTTTTGAAAATCGCCAGAATTTGAATATGCTTAGCATAACTCTGGGCAGTGATGATATCACCGAGTTTTTACTCTTTCAACAGATCTATATGAAGAAACCATTAGCTAAATATATCTCGGAGCCATTGCATAAATACCCATTGGCCATTCCAATTCCACATCGTTCACCATTTATTGAGTTTTTCAATCGTTATTTATCGTATTTGATGGACAGTGGCCTTTTTAAGAAGTTTACTACTGATAGTAAATGGGACGGTGTTGTGAGTTCTACACTTCACTTCTTCAGGGACTCAGAAGAAAATCGTTCCATATCAACGGCTTATTTGCAATATGCTATGGTAATTTGGTTTATTGGCATATTGTTTGCATTTGTTGTGTTTCTCTGCGAATTACTTTGTAGAAAGTTATTTATCAAATAAAAAAATACCTCCGGAACTAAATTTTAGATAAACTAAATTCATATTTGTTTTAACGTATGTTCGTGTTCGAAACATGTCATTTGAAGTTAGAGTGACATCAGGATATTGGTACCTCGGATATGGCTGCTCAGGCATATGCAGGGTATATATTTTTCCTACACTCAAAAACAGAGTGAAGCTTATATGGCAATAAAATCAAGTTAATGAAATTATTATGTTTTGAGAAAATTTTTGAGATTTTAATCATTTTTGGTGTACATTAGTTAAATGAAGTAAAAACAGGGAAAAAATTATAGGGTGAGTGCAGCAAATGTGGTATAGGCTAGTAATGTGGTATAGTAGCTTTTACCAAGCTGTATAAACTGTGCCTGTCCGAGAATGAAGCAATCAAAGATCAGTTTGATTTTTGCAACTCTTTCTTTGTGCCAGTTGAAAGAATTCACATTTTCCCGTGCTGGAATGTTTTTTTTTTCTTAATCATTTCGTTTTGTGTGAAGCTATATTTTCAATTTATTAATTTTCGGATGTAAATAACTGACGAGTACTAAAGAAGCATCAAATGTATGCAATTGCGATACATATATTGCATTTATTAAAAAAAAAAAAACAAGTAAAGAAAGTCTAAAGTCGGGCGGGGCCGACTATATTATATCCTGCACCACTTTGTAGATCCACATTTTCGATACCATATTATTCTGTATATCTGACATATCTAATATGGACAGAGTTCTACAATATTTATAGACTTTAAATTTAAGTCGGCTAATGCCCTGAGGTAGAACACAATGTTAGTAAAAACAAGTATATAAAGCAGTAAGATCGGCCGGGCCGAATCTTAAATACCCACCACCATGAATCAAATATTATAGTTTCCTGTGAAAATTTCAGGGGGATTTGGTGACAAGCAGATCAGTTCAACTAGTACACTTCCCGAAGATAAATTCAAATATTTTACCTATGAAGACTAGATCAGATTCTGGATTTATAAGAACCATATTTGTTTGAGTTTCAGAGGAATCATAAACATCGTGTGCAAGTGTGTAAGAAAATGAAATGAAAATGAAATAACGCCTTGATTTAAAATCTAACATCTGTAGATTTTTACCCCCATTATTTAAATGATTACCAGAAGTAAAATCTGGAAACTATAATTCAGTTTCAAGCAATTTTCATTATCAGTGCACATGGACCAATATTCACCATTTTCGGCACACCTCTTTATGTTCCTAAAATACTTCTAGATTTAAAATTTCATGCAAATTTTATAAAAATTATGGTTTCTAAAAGCCCAAGAAGTAAAATCGGGAGATCGGTCTATTTGGGAGATAAACCAAAACATGGACCAATACACGCCATTTTCGGCTCTCATATTTAAGGTCCTAAAATACCTGTAGATTTTTCATTTCAGGCAAATTGGATGAAAACTACGGATTCTAGAAGCCTAAAAAATAAAATCATTTCTTGCTACATACATACTAGGTTAAAATTTCTAGTATAAGACTTATACATTATGTTATCAAAAAATTACTAGATGAGTAAGGACTCAGTTGTAATAAATTCCAAATAAAAAAAAAATCTTGCACACCTATTTGTATTCCTAAAAACCTCCTGATTTTCGATTTCAGGCAAGTGGACAACAATTACGGTTTCTAGAAGCCCAAAAAGTAATATCGGGAGATCGGTCTATCTGATGGCTATATCAAAACATGGACCTATACTCACCATTTTCGGCATACCTTTTTATGGTCCTAAAATATCTCCAGATTTCCAATTTGAGGCAAGTTGGATAAAAACTACGGTTTCTATAAGCCCAAGAATAAAATCTGGGGATCGGTCTATATGGGGTCTATATAAAAAAACTGGTCCGATACTCATCATTTTCAGCACACCTCTTTAGGATTTTAAAATACCTCTAGATTTCTAATTTCAGGCAAATTGGATAAAACTACAGATTTTAGACGCCCAAGAAGTAAAAACTGGGGATCGGTCTATATGGGGGCTATACCAAAACATGGACCCATACTCACCATTTTCGCCACACCTCTTTATTGTTCTAAAATACCCTTAGATTTCCAATTTCAGGCAAATTGGATAAAAACTACGGATTCTATAAGTCCAAGACCCCAAATCGGGACATCGGTCTATATGGGGGCTATACCTAAACATCAACCGATAGTCACCATTTTTGGCACACCTCCTTATGGTGCTACAATACCTCTATATTTCCAATTTCAGGCGAATTGGATAGAAACTATCGATTCTAGAAGCCCTATAAATGTAATCGGGAGATCGGTCTATATGGGGCCTATACCAAAACATGGACCGATACTCACCATTTTTGGCACACCTCTTTGTGGTCCTAAAATACCTCTAGATATCCAATTTCAGGCAAATTGGATAGAAACTAAGGTATTTATAAGCCCAAGGCCCAAAATCGGGAGGTCGGTTTATATGGGGACTATATCAAAACTTGGACCGATAAAGCCCATCTTCGAACTTGACCTGCCTGCAGACAAAAGACGAGTTTGTGCGAAATTTTACCACGATTGCTTTATTATTGAAGACTGTAGCGTGATTACAACAGACAGACGGACAGACGGACATGGCTATATCGTCTTAAAATTTCTCCCTGATCAAGAATATATATACTTTATATAGTCGGAAATTGATATTTCGATGTGTTACAAACGGAATGACAAACTTATTATACCCCCGTCACCATTCTATGGTGCTGGGTATAACAAGTATATACAGCAGTAAGTTCGGCCGGGCCGAATCTTAAACACCCACCACCATGACTCAAATATTAGAGTTTCCTTTGAAATTTCGGAGGGTTTGAGGACAGATCAAGCAGAGCAGTTCAACCAGTACACTTCACGAAGATAAATTTAAAGATTTTACCTATGAAGACTATATCAGATTCTGGATTTATAAGAACCATTTTTGTTTGAGTTTTAGAGCAAGAAAATTATAAATACGTCTTGATTTGAAATCTTAAATCTGTAGATTTTCAACCGACAAATAAAATCTGGAAATTTTACATTGAGTTTCAAACAATTTTCATGATCAGGGTGCCTTCTATACTCTCAAGAAGTGAAATCGGTCTATATGGAAGCATTACCAAATGGACCGATAAAACCCTAATCCGATACACGCGTTTGTGAACCTTAACTACCAGAATATTTACAATTTCAGGCAAATTGGGTAAAAACTACGGTTTCTAGAAACCTAAGGAGTTAAATCGGGAAATCGTTCTTATGGGGGCTATACTAAAATACGGACCGATACTCACCATTTATGGCACACCTCTTTATGGTCCTAAAATATCTCTAAATTTCCTATTTCAGGCAAATTGGGTAAAAACTACGGTTTCTATAAGCCCAAGAAGTAAAATCGGGAGATAGGTCTATATGGGGGCTATACCAAAACATGGACCGACACTCACCATTTTTGGCACACCTCTTTATGGTCCTAAAATACTTCTAGATTTTCAATTTCAGGCAAATTGGATAAAAACTACGGTTTTTGGCACACCTCTTTATAGTCATAAAATACCTGTAGGTTTAAAATTTCAGGCAAATTGGATAAAAACTACGATTTCTATAAGCCCAAGACCCCAAATCGGGAGGTCGGTTATATGGGCACTATATCGAAACCTTGACCGATATAGCCCATCTTCGAACTTTGACCTGCCTGCAGACAAAAGGCGAGTTTGTGCAGGCAGACGGACATGGTCATATCGTCTTAGAATTTCTCCCTGATCAAGAATATATATACTTTATATAGTCGGAAATCGATATGTCGATGTGTTACAAACGGAATGACAAACTTATTATACCCCCGTCACCATTCTATGGTGGTGGGTATAAACATTTTCTCATGACAGCAAATTGTCGTGATTCATGCGTAAGTCGAGCACGAGTTTTCTTTCCTATCAGTAAAAAAATACTGTCTTGAGTGAGCGTGAATAAAATATTAAGTTATAGATAAATAACAAATAAATGACATACCCATCTCCACGGCAAAAATGTTTCAGTTCCCAAAATGAATTCTGATAAAAATGTTCAAATTGTGGATAAAATAGGACAAGTATATACGGCCGTTCGGCCAGGCCGAATCTTAGAATCAAAGAAAAAAAAACGCTTGGAAAACGTGTACCGAAAACGTTTTTCTTTTGTTAGAGTTTTTTGAATTGCTTCGAAAATTTTAAACTTTTATCACCAAAAAAGTTCGTTTGTTACAAAATTTTTATTTTTCAATAAAAAAAGTTATTTTTGAAACAACAACACAGTCCATTTCGTGTATATCAAACACTGTTCTTTTCTGACTTTAGGTCTTTAATAAGACACATTTTTACAGTTCAAAATTTAATCTACTACAATGTAATGTTGAACATTTTTTCGGAATCTTCCGAACATATCTGGAATATATGTAAAAAAAAAACAAAAAAACTTTGGTCGAAGCAGGGATCGAACCCACGACCCTTGGCATGCACGTCGGACGTTACAACCACTGCTCCACGGTTCCAAACTAAATGTTTGTTTCTGTTAAAATAAACTTTGTTTATTCGGTTCGTGGGCGCCGCAAACTATGCTATATAAATATAACTTATATGGATAATTATCTATTGATGAACATAACAGGTACATAGCTCAGTGGTTAGTGTGTTGGCTTACAAAGTGCATAGTCCGCGGTTCGATTCTCCGTCCAGGCGAAAGGTAAAAAATTTTAAAAATTTACAAAATCGTATAATTTCTTCTACATTGTTGGCATTACAAGAAAAAGGTGTTAAGAACTAAAAAACCTCGTGGATGTGAGAAAGATGTGAGGGAAAATGCAATTAGCAAGAAAACAATGTTTTTCTTTTTGAGTTAGTCTTTATGAAATTGTTTTTACATCCTGAAAAGAATAAACGTTTATCACAAAAAGTATATACTTTTCTTCCAAATACACTTCCTTACAGCGAAAAGCAAATGAGAAACGAACTTTGCTTGTCTAAAATTTCGTTTGGGAGGAAAGAAATTATTTTTTGCGTTTTCCTCACATCTTTTTCTCACATTCCACGAGGTTTTTTAGTTCTTAACACCTTTTCCTGCAATACCAACAATGTAGAAGAAATTATACGATTTTATAAATTTTAAATTTTTTTTTACCTTTCACCTGGACGGAGAATCGAACCGCGGACCATGCACTTTGTAAGCCAACACACTAACCACTGAGCTATGTACCTGTTATGGTCATCAATAGATAACTATCCATATAAGTTATATTTATATAGCATAGCTTGCGGCGCCCACGAACCGAATAAACAAAGTTTATTTAACAGAAACAAACATTTAGTTTGGCACCGTGGAGCAGTGGTTGCTACGTCCGACTTGCATGCCAAGGGTCGTGGGTTCGATCCCTGCTTTGACCAAAGTTTTTTTTTAACATATATTCCAGATATGTTCGGAAGATTCCGAAAAATGTTCAACATTACATTGTAGTATATTAAATTTGAACTGTAAAATGTGTTTTATTAAAGACCTAAAGTCAGAAAAGGACAGTGTTTGATATAAACGAAATGGACTGTGTTTTGTTTCAAAAATAACTTTTTTTATTGAAAAAATAAAATTTTATAACAAACCAATTTTTTTGGTGATAAAAGTTTAAAATTTTCGAAGCAATTCAAAAAACTCTAACAAAAGAAAAACGTTTTCGGTACACGTATTCCAAACGTTTTTTTTTTCTTTGCGTGTATAACTATAGAACGATATGGAGCAATTTGGCATGATTGTTAGCGGCCATATCCTTGCACAACGTACCAAATTTCAACCGAATTGGATGAAATTTATTCCTCCAATATGGATGCTATATATAATTATGGACAGATATGGACCAATTCCTACATGATTGTTAGAGACCATTACTAACATCACGTACCAAATTTCAACCGAATCGGATGAATTGTGCTCTACCAAGGGGCTCCGGAGGTCAAATCTTGGGATCGGTTTATATGGGAGCTATATATAATTATGGACCGATTTCAACAAATTTTTGCATGGGTGTTTGAGGCCATATATTAACACCACGTACCAAATTTCAAATGAATCAGATGAATTTTTCTCTTTCAAGAGGCTCCAGAGTTCAAAACTGGAGATCGGTTTATATGGGGGCTATACGTAACAGTGGACCGATATGGCCCATTTGAATTCAACCTACATCAATAACAACTACTTGGGCCAAGTTTCAAGTTCGTTCGGAAGTTTGCGTGATTTCAACAGACGGACGGACGTACATGCTTAGATCGACTCAGAATATACCTTATGGGGTCTTAGAGCAATATTTCGATGTGTTACAAACGGAATGACAAAGTTAATATACCCCCCCATCCTATGGTGGAGGGTATAAGGATTATAAAAACGACTCTCAACGAAAATTGAGAATTGCCCCTATTTTCTTCGTTTATTCTTCATTTTGGGAACTGTCAAACCGTGTTTGACACCGATGGGTCATCTATTATTTAGTTGTCTATGACTCAAAGACTTTTTATACATTAAACCTCATATAATATTAATTACTTTTAACTGCAAAAAATTTGCCTAGCAGAAATATTGATTTTAGACTCCAATATTCGGCCTCCGCCGAATATGTTGACTCATCTCGACTCAAATTTAACCGCCAATAAATTAGAATATTGGTTTATACCAGAAAAAAATATAATAAATTGTTATATTTTTTAACAAAATTTTTAACTTTCCAACCACAATCAATTAGTATCAAGTTGCTATAATAAAATTTACTCAGAAAATTTGAAAGAAATGTAAATTTGATTGTACGTTTGGTTGTATAACAAATGTCATTACCATTAGGATAACTTCAAATTGATTTTATTAGCGATAATTTTGCGACGCCGAAGAAACAAATTTGTATCGCCTTAGCCGTCAAGCCGCCGCCGGAGGTTTAAAGATTAGTCAGCCGCCGCCGACAAGAATGGGACGACTTCGTTTTCTGCATAATGTAATTATTTTGGCACAAGGGCGAATTCTATTATAATTTAGTTAAATTTTATTATTTTTTACGAAATTTTCCGCAGCCCATTGAAATTTCTCTGTTGTTAAGTATGTCTCCAACATTTTTTGAAATAAACTTTGATATAAAGTTCAATCACTCAAAGACTTTCTCATTAAACGATCATACTCATAGTTAGCAGAACGTAATTTTTTATGCATACAAAATAAAACAAGTAAGGAAAGTCTAAAGTCGGGCGGGGCCGACTATATCATACCCTGAACCACTTTGTTAGATCTAAATTTTCGATACCATATCACATCCGTCAAATGTATTGGGGGCTATATACAAAGGTTTGTCCCAAATACATACATTTAAATATCACTCGATCTGGACAGAATTTGATAGACTTCTACAAAATCTATAGACTCAAGATTTAAATCGGCTAATGCACTAGGGTGGAACACAATGTTAGTAAAAAAATATGTGAAACATTTAAATCTGAAGCATTTTAAGGAAACTTCGCAAAAGTTTATTTATGATTTATTGCTCGATATATATGTATTAGAAGTTTAGGAAAATTAGAGTCATTTTACAACTTTTCGACTAAGCAGTAACAATTTTACAAGGAAAATGTTGGTATTTTGACCATTTTTGTCGAAATCAGAAAAACATATATATGGGAGCTATATCTAAATCTGAACCGATTTCAACCAAATTTGAAACGCATAGTTACAATGCTAATTCTACTACCTGTGCAAAATTTCAATTAAATCGGAGTAAAGATTGGCCACTGTGGTCATATGAGATCTAGTATCTAAATCTGAACCGATTTCAATAAAATTTGGCACACTTGACTACACTACTAGTTGTACTTCTAGTGCAAAATTTCAACCAAATTGGGGTAAAACTCTGGCTTCTGAGGCCATATAAGTCCATATCGGGCGAAATATATATATGGGAGCTATATCTAAATCTGAACCCATTTCTTCCAAAATCAATAGGGTTCTATTCTGAGCCAAAACACATACTTGTGCCAAATTTGAAGTCGATTGGACTAAAACTGCGACCTAGACTTTGATTACAAAAATGTGTTCACGGACATGGTTATATCGACTCAGGGACCCACCCTGAGCATTATTGCCAAAGACACCATGTGTCTATCTCGTCTCCTTCTGGGTGTTGCAAACATATGCACTAACTTATAATACCCTGTTCCACAGTGTGGCGCAGTGTATAAAAAATATGGGAAACATTTATATCTGAAACAATTTTAAGGAAACTTCGCAAAAGTTTTTTTTTTATGATTTATCGCTCTATATATATATATATCTATATATATATATATATATATATATATATATATATATATATATATATATATATATATATATATATATATATATATATATATATATATATATATATATATATATATATATATATATATATATATATATATATATATATATATATATATATATATATATATATATATATATATATTATATATATATATATATATATATATATATATATATATATATTATATATATATATATATATATATATATATATATATATATATATATATATATATTAGAGTCTGTCTGTTGATGTATTTTTGTGTGCAAAGTACAGCTCGCAGTTTTAGTCCGATTGTCCTAAATTTGGTATAGGGTCCTGTTTCGGCTCAAAGACGATCCCTGTTGATTTGGAAAAAATCGGTTCAGATTTAGATATAGCTGCCATATATATTTTTCACCGATCTGGTCATAATTGGCGTGTATATCAACCGATCTTCCTCAAATTCCGTACATCCGAATATTTTATGAGTCTCGAAAAACTTGCAAAATATCAGCAAAATCGGTTCAGATTTAGATATAGCTCCCATATATAGCTTTCGCCCGATTTACACTCATATGACCACAGAGGCCAATTTTTAACTCCGATTTAGTTGAAATTTTGCACAGGGAGGAGAATAAGCATTGTTGCTATGCGTGCCAAATTTGGTTGAAATCGGTTAAGATTTAGATATAGCTCCCATATATATGTTTTTCTGATTTCGACAAAAATGGTCAAAATACCAACATTTTCCTTGTAAAATCGCCACTGCTTATTCGAAAGGTTGTAAAAATGACTCTAATTTTCCTAAACTTCTAATACATTTATATCGAGCGATAAATCACAAATAAACTTTTTTGACGTTTCCTTAAAATTGCTTCAGATTTAAACGTTTCCCATATTTTTTTTTAATAACATTGTGTTCCACCCTAGTGCATTAGCCGACTTAAATTTTGAGTCTATAGATTTTGTAGAAGTCTATCAAATTCTTCCAGATCGAGTGATATTTAAATGTATGTATTTGGGACAAACCTTTATATATAGCCCCCAACACATTTGACGGATGTGATATGGTATCGAAAATTTAGATCTACAAAGTGGTGCAGGGTATAATGTAGTCGGCCCCGCCCGACTTTAGACTTTCCTTACTGGTTCTATTTCAGACTTACTCAATTTGAACCATGGACATCGTGAATGGGCAGCATGGTTCCAAGAAATGGCAACAGTGGATGATCAATTTTCGAAGAAAATCATCTTCAGTGATGAGGCACATTTTCACATCAGTGGATTCGTCAATAAACAGAATAGCCGCATTTGGGCGAATGAGAATCCAAGAGTGATTGTCGAAAAACCAATGCACCCACAAAGAGTGACTGTTTGGTGCGGTTTATGGGATGGCGGCATCATCGGGCCGCATTTTTTCCAAAATGAGGCCGGTCAGGCAGTTACTGTGAATGGTGTTCGCTATCGTGAGATGATAACGAACTTTTTATGGCCCGAATTGGAAGATATGGATGTGGACGATATGTGGTTTCAGCAGGACGGTGCCACTTGCCTCACAGCTAACGAAACAATGGCTCTTTTCAATGACCGTGTTATCTCACGTAATGGCGATGTCAATAGGCCGCCAAGATCATGTGATTTGACACCGTTGGACTTTTTTCTTTGGGGTTATTTGAAAGAAAAGGTGTACGTCGATAAGCCAGCAACAATTCTGTCTGTTGTAATCACGCTACAGCCTTCAATAATGGCGCTATCGTCCCGAAATTTGCCACAGATTAGTTTTTTGTTTGCAGGCAGGTCAAGTTCGAAGATGGGCTATATCGGTCCAAGTTTTGATATAGTCCCCATATAAACCGACCTCCCGATTTGGGGTCTTGGGCCTATAAAAACCGTAGTTTTTATCAGATTTGCCTGAAATTGGAAATCTAGAGGTAGTTTGGGACCATAAAGAGGTGTGTCGAAAATGGTCCGTATCGGTCCATGTTTTAGTAGAGCCCCCATATAAACCGATCTCCCCGATTTTGATTCTTAGGCGTCTAGAAACAGTATTTTATATCCGATTTGTCTGAAATTGAAAATCTAGAGGTATTTTAGAACCATAAGGAAGTGTGTCGAAAATCGTTCGTATCGGTCCATGTTTTGATATAGCCCCCATATAGACCGATCTCCCGATTTTGCTTCTTGGGCGTCTAGAAAATATATTTACCATCCGATTTGCCTGAAATTGGAAATCTAGAGGTATTATGGGACTATAAAGAGGTGTGTCGCAAATGGTCCATATCGGTCCATGTTTTGGTATAGCCCCCATATAGGCCGATCTCCCGATTTTGCTTCTTACGCGTCTAGAAACAGTATTTTCTATCCGATTTGTATGAAATTGAAAATCTAAAGGTATTTTGGGACCATAAAGAGGTGTGTCGAAAATGGTTCGAATCGGTCCAAGTTTTGATATAGCCCCCATATAAACCAACCTCTCGATTTGGAGTCTTGGGCCTATAAAAACCGTAGTTTTTATCCAATTTGCCTGAAATTGGAAATATAGAGGTATTTAAGGACCATAAACGGGTGTGCCGAAAATGGTGCTTATCGGTCCATGTTTTGGTATAGCCCCCATATAGACCGATATCCCGATTTTGCTTTTAGGGCTTCTAGAAACTATATTTACCATCCGAATTGCCTGAAATTGGAAATCTAGAGGTATTTGAGGACCATCAAAAGGTGTGCCGAAAATGGTGCTCATCGGTCCATGTTTTGATATAGCCCCCATAGAGACTGATTTCCCGATTTTGCTTCTTGGGCTTCTAGAAACTATATTTTCTATCCGATTTTCCTGAAATTGAAAATCTAGAGTTCTTTTGGGACCATAAAAAGGTGTGCCGAAAATGGAGCCCATCGGTCCATGTTTTGGTATAGCCCCCATATACACCGAACTCCCGGCTCTATTTCTTGGGCTTCTAGAAAACGTAGTTTCTTCTTTCAGGGTATAGCAGGCGCACTGATCATGAAAATTGCTTCAAACTGAAAGTAAAAGTTCCAGATTTTACTCATCGTATTTAAAAAATGCGGAAAAATCTACAGATTTAAGATTTTAAATCAAGGCGTAATTTCAATATATACACGACATGTTTATATTTTCTCTAAAACTCTAACAAAATTGGTTCTCATAAATCCAGAATCTTATCTGGTCTTCATAGGTAGAATCTTTAAAGTTTGTCTTCGGGAGCTGGCTCGTTTGGAAGAAGATTTGTCATCAAACCCCCTACAATTCTATATATTATCAAGTAACTCACAACGACCAAGAGTTTTCATAGTAAACTATTATACTTGATTCATGGTGGTGGGTATTTAAAATTCGGCCCGGCCAAATTTACTGCTGTATATACTTGTTTGATTTAATATATACCACGTATGAACTTACATACAATTTAGAAGATGGTGTTAGGAGGTTTTAAGATACCTTTCCATCGGCAAGCGCAACTTAAGTAATTCGATTGTGGATGGCAGTGTTTAGATGAAGTTTCTACGCAATCCATGATGGAGGGTACATAAGCTTCGGCCTGGCCGAACTTACGGCCGTATATACTTGTTTTTTTTTTTTTTTTGTTCCACCCTAGTGCATTAGCCAACTCAAATTTTGAGTCTGTAGATTTTGTAGAAGTCTATCAAATTCTGTCCAGATCGAGTGATATTTAAATACATGTATTTGGGACAAACCTTTATATATAGCACCCAACACATTTGACGGATGTGATATGGTCTCGAAAATTTATATCTACAAAGTGGTGCAGGGTATAATATAGTCGGCCCCGCCCGACTTTAGACTTTCCTTACTTGTTTTTTATGTACGTTAGTTAAATTAACTAAACCCGAGGAAAAAAATATACTCAAATGAAGCATAAAGATTAACTAAATTCGTGTCTTCCACAAATAGTTCAGGATTTCTTTAAATTTGTAAATTTTACCAAAAATGTGTCCATCATGAACTTCGTATGTCACTAAAGACATTCTTGCAATTTTGAACTCCAAGTTTTTTCTTTAAACTACAACATTTTCTTTAACAAGTGAAAAAACTTAGTTATATCTAATAAATTTTCTTGAATTTGTCGAAAAATATTAACTTAGTTTTATGACATCGGCGTGATGCCAACGTTTGTAAAACTGTTTAGTTAAAATTTTCTACAAATATTCAAAATTTTCTAAAATTAACCGAAAGTTTTCTTACTGGTTGGTTCACTGTTTTTTCAGTGCAGACTCAATTTAAGTAAAATTTACATATTTGAGAGTCTTATGAGCTCAGTTTGCTAAAACTTCGCTCATTTTAGGAAACTATTTTCATATTCAGTAAAATTGTGTATTTCATTTGTATACAACTTTGTTTTTCACTTTTAGTTGACGTCATTAAAGTAAGCAAAAAATAATTAAATTAAGAAAACTTTTCTCACATTTGGCAAACACATACTTTATACAACCAAATATATAAAAAAACAAGTAAGGAAAGTTTAAAGTCGGGCGGGGCCGACTATATTATACCCTGAAGATCTAAATTTTCGATACCATATCACATCCGTCAAATGTGTTGAGGGCTATATATAAAGGTTTGTCCCAAATACATACATATAAATATTACTCGATCTGGACAGAATTTGATAGACTTCTACAAAATCTATAGACTCAAAATTTAAGTCGGCTAATGCACTAGAGTGGGACACAATGTTAGTAAAAATACGGGAAACATTTAAATCTGAAGCAATTTTAAGGAAACTTCGCAAAAGTTTATTTATGATGTATCGCTCGATATATATGTATTAGAAGTTAAGGAAAATAAGATTCATTTTTACAACTTTTCGACTAAGCCGTGGCGATTTTACAAGGAAAATGTTGGTATTTTGACCATTTTTGTCGAAATCAGAAAAACATATATATGGGAGCTATATCTAAATCTTAACCGATTTCAATCAAATTTGGCACACATGACTATATTACTAAATGTACTCCTAGTGCAAAATTTCAACCAAATTGAGCCAAAACTCTGGCTTCTGGGGCCATTTATGTCCATATCGGGCGAAAAATATATATGGAAGCTATATCCAAATCTGAACCGATTTCAATCAAATTTGGCACACATGACTATACTACCAATTGTACTCCTTGTGCCAAATTTCAAGCTAATCGGGATAAAACTCTGGCTTCTGGGTCCATATAAGTGCATATCGGGCGAAAGATATATATGGGAGCTATATCTAAATCTGAATCGATTTCAACCAAATTTGCCACTCATAGCTCCAATGCTAAATCTACTCCCTGTGCAAATTTTCAACCAAATTGGGCCAAAACTCTGGCTTGTAGGACCATATTAGTCAATATCGGGCGAAAGATATATATGGGAGCTATATCTTAATCTGAACCGATTTCAATCAAATTTTGCACACTTAAGTATACTACTAATTGTAATCTTAGTGCAAAATTTCAACCAAATTCGGCCAAAAATCTGGCTTCTGGGGCCATATAAGTGCATATCGAGCGAAAGATATGTATGGGAGCTATATCTAAATCTGAACCGATTTCAATCAAATTTGACTATACGGCTATGTGTTATGTTTGTACAAAATTTCAAGCAAATCGGTATAAAACTCTGGCTGCTGTGTCCATATTAGTGAATATCGGGCGAAAGATATATATGGGAGCTATATCTAAATCTGAACCGATTTCTTCCAAAATCAATAGGCTTCTATTCTGACCCAAATTAGGAACATGTGCCAAATTTGAAGGCGATTGGACTTAAATTGCGACCTAGACTTTGATCACAAAAATGTGTTCACAGACAGACGGACGGACGGACGGACAGACGGACATGGTTATATCAACTCAGGGACCCACCCTGAGCATTATTGCCAAAGACACCATGTGTCTATCTCGTCTCCTTCTGGGTGTTACAACACTGAAAAAACAGTGAATCCACCAGGAAGACAACTTTGGGTTAATTTTAGAAAATTTTGGATATTTGTAGAAAATTTTAACTAAACCGTATTACAAACGTTGGCATCACGCCGATGTCATAAAAATAAGTTAATATTTTTCGACAAATTCAAGAAAATTTATTAGGCATAACTATGTTTTTTCACTTGTTAAAGAAAATGTTGTAGTTGGAAGGAAAAACTTGGAGTTCAAAATTGCAAGAATGTCTTTAGTGACATACGGAGTTCATGATGGACGCATTTTTGGTAAAATTTACAAATTTAAAGAAATTCTGAACGAATTTAGTTAATCTTTATGCTTCATTTGAGTATATTTTTTTCCACGGTTTTAGTTAATTTAACTAACGTACACAAAAAATTATTAGAGTAAAGGAAACTTCCTCCAAACATAATAATTCTATGAACTCAAATAAAGTAAAATTGGCTTTAGTGAAATATAGAATTCACTTTTTTTTGAGTGAAACATATGCACTAACTTATAATACCCTGTTCCACAGTGTGGCGCAGGGTATAAAAACATACATACTCTCTTCTTACATTGCTGTTAACACAAAATCCAAAAAGTGATGTCATTACATTTATATATTTTATATGCGGCTCTACTATAATTAGAATATATAAATTACATTAACTTATACTGTTAGAAGTGATTGACTAACTTTATGGGCGTGTCAGAACATAATTGGCTATCCTTAAGAATTCCATTGACATCCGTATTTGTTATTTAAATGATGAATGTATCCCAAATATTGTACCGTAACAGATTAAACAAGGATATTATACGGCGATCAATTTCCCAAGGGATTACCCTTAATAATGTTATATGAAGAGCTTATTCACAAATTAAATTTGGTTCGTTTCACCTTAACTTTGTATCAGTAGTCAAAAAGAATTAGTTATGAAAGGATTAACACACAACTCTCGGGAAATCATTTTTCTTTTCAATTCTTTGCTGTATTGCCAAGTAAACAGTAATGACTCGAATATTATACATATTATTCGACAATTCAATACCGAGTACAGATTCGACATGAATCTTTTCGTGAATTTGGAGATTAATCATCGTAAGAATTTTTTTGAAATGGCCGAAAATGAAGAATTACCCAAAATGCTAATAAGCCAACCAGAGGCAGCAAGAGAAAACTTATACAAGCTGATCAATATGAATATTCTAACTATTGCCGGATTAAATGGAAATAATCTTAATCGAACATTGGACACAATTGAGATATTATTGTGGCGTCGCCAGTTCACCTATCTATTTATAATCGTGGAAAATGAAGTGACCACCACTCAAGTACTCCACCTTTTCCAAGGATGTTGGGAACAAGGTCAGACTAAAGTTCTTTTATACTGGCGAAATAACACCTACTCCTATATAGCCTATCCGCAATTAGAAATAGTTCCATTGGCAAATTTTTCCGAATTCCAGGGTCATATGAATTTACGAAATTTTCATCAGTATGTATTTCGCTTACCCTTCTTGGAATATCCGCCACGATGTTTTAGCTATCGCAACCGCCAGGGGCATCTGGTAAGAACCGGGACCTTCCTTAAAATTATAGAGAATTTTATTAACCACTACAATGGAAGTATGGAGTTTGAATTTCATGACGTATGGAAGTTAAGCATTGATCGAAAATATGCTAATGAAATTATCACGAGCAAAGGTTACAGATTCATACCCACTGTGATGCAGCCAAACGAGAATTATGAAATTAGCAATGCCTTCTACATGGGTCAGGTGGTTTTTATAGTACCAGCTGCCAAGGAGATAAACGAGAATCTCTATCTCATGATATCCTTTGATATGAATATGTGGTTGATGGTATTATTTCTCCTGGTTATTCTCTCCCTGCTCATTGTGGCCATCAACTATTACAAATTTCAAAGACGAAATTATTTGGAATCTGTATTTCATGCCATCAAGATAATCCTTTTCATTTACGGTGAAGTGTTCGAGGGCAAAACATTACTCAACTATTGGCTCCATGTAGTGTTCCTCATTATTGGCCTTTTTCTGACCAACAGCTACGTCTGCAACCTATCGAGTATGTATACATCTCGTGTTTATGAACCTGAACTGATGACTCTGAGAGATATAGCCCATACCAAACTACATATCCATGTGTACTCCATGGATTACGATCATTACACGAGCTTTAAGAACTTACCAGATGTTATCCATGAACGCATGTTTGTTGGCAATAATACTGAATTTTTTGAAAATCGTCAGAATTTGAATGTGGTTAACATAATAATGGGCTGTGATGATGTCACCGATTTTTTATTCTTTCAACAGATCTATATGAAGAGACCCTTAGCTAAATATATTTCGGAACCATTACATCGAATCCCATTGGCCATACCAATACCACATCGTTCACCATTTATTGAATTTTTCAATCGTTATTTATCCTATTTGATGGACAGTGGCATTTTTAAGAAGCTTATTACTGATAGTAAATGGGACGGTGTTGTGAGTTCTACACTTCACTTCTTCAGGGACTCAGAAGAAAATCGGTCCATATCAACGGCTTATTTGCAATATGCTATGTTATTTTGGTTTATTGGCATATTGTTTGCATTTGCTGTGATTCTCTTCGAATTACTTTGTAGTAAGTTATCAAAAACAAGTAAGGAAAGTCTAAAGTCGGGAGGGGCCGACTATATTATACCCTGCACCACTTTGTAAATCCACATTTTCGATACTATATCAAATCCGTCAAATGTGTTGGGTACTATATATAACAGGTTGGCTGATAAGTCCCCGGTCTGACACATAGATGGCGTCGCTAGTATTAAATGCATATTATTTTTATATAGTACCAACCTTCACATGATTCGTGTCAATATTTGACGTCCGTAAGTCAATTAGTTTGTGAGATAGAGCGTCTTTTGTGAAGCAACTTTGGTTATTGTGAAAAAATGGAAAAAAAAGGAATTTCGTGTTTTGATAAAATACTGTTTTCTGAAGGGAAAAAATACGATGGAAGCAAAAACTTGGCTTGATAATGAGTTTCCGGACTCTGCCCCATTGAAGTCAACAATAATTGATTGGTATGCAAAATTCAAGCGTGGTGAAATGAGCATGGAGGACGGTGAACGCAGTGGACGCCCGAAAGAGGTGGTTACCGACGAAAACATCAAAAAAATCCACAAAATGATTTTGAATGACCGTAAAATGAAGTTGATCGAGATAGCAGAGGCCTTAAAGATATCAAAGGAACGTCTTGATCTTATCATTCATCAATATTTGTATATGCGGAAGCTCTGTGCAAAATGGGTTCCGTGCGAGCTCACATTTGACCAAAAACAACAAAGTGTTGATGATTCTGAGCAGTGCTTGCAGCTGTTAACTCGTAATACTCCCGAGTTTTTCCGTCGATATGTGACAATGGATGAAACATGGCTCCATCACTACACTCCTGAGTCCAATCGACAGTCGGCTGAGTGGACAGCGACCGTTGAATCGTCCGAAGTGTGGAAAGACTCAAAAGTCCCCTGGCAAAGTAATGGCCTCTGTTTTTTTGGGATGCGCATGGAATAATTTTTATCGATTAACTTGAGAAGGAAAAAACCATCAACAGTGATTATTATATGGCGTTATTGGAGCGTTTGAAGTTCGAAATCGCGGCAAAACGGCCCCATATGAAGAAGAATAAAGTGTTGTTCCACCAAGACAACGCACCGTGCCACAAGTCATTGAGAACGATGGCAAAAATTCATGAATTGGGCTACGAATTGCTTCCTCGTCCACCGTATTCTCCAGATCCGGCCCCGCGACTTTTTCTTGTTCTCAGACCTCAAAAGGATGCTCGCAGGGAAAAAATTTGAATGCAAGGAAGAGGTGATCGCCGAAACTGAGGCCTATTTTGAGGCAAAACCGAAGGAGTACTACCAAAATGGTATCAAAAAATTGGAAGGTCGTTATAATCATTGTATCGCTCTTGAAGGGAACTATGTTGAATAATAAAAACGAATTTTGACAAAAAAAATGTGTTTTTCTTTCTTAGACCGGGGACTTATCAGCCAACCTGTTATATCTTAAGAATTTGTCCCTTTTTAAAATGAATTCATATATTATTGTTGTATGTACTAAAACATAATGTCGATCTAACGCTTCGTTTGTTAACTTCACTTGTGCTCTAACTTTGATCTTGATAAGCTGCCGCCATCCTTAATAAAATCCCATTTTGTTCACTGAAACTTAAACTTGCCTTTTGCTATCTTCTCTTTTTCTTTCCATGCAAACCTTTTTACAATTCTGAGAGCTAACAAATAAATTACAGTCCACTCAAAGAAACTTCTCTTGATTTGTACAGGGAGCTATATCTACATTTGAACCGATTTCTGTGAAACTTTGCACATACAGTTAGTACAATAGAGGACTGGATCTAGCCAACTTTGAGTAAGGTCAGTTAATAAATTAGGGTCCTATGGCCAAATTGGGGAAAATCTGAACCGATTTCGATAAAATTTTGCACATATAGTTAGTGCGATAGAAGATTACATTTAGCCAATTTTGAGTACCATCGGTTGATAAATAAGGGTTTTATAGCCAAATTTAGAAAAATAGGGCGGTACATATATATGGGAGCTATATCTCAATCTGAACCGATTTCGATGAAATTTGCACATATAGTTAGTGCGGGAGCCACCGTGGTGCAATGGTTAGCATGCCCGCCTTGCACACACAAGATCGTGGGTTCGATTCCTGCTTCGACCAAACACCAAAAAGTTTTTCAGCGGTGGATTATCCCACCTCAGTAATGCTGGTGAAATTTATGAGGGTTTCAAAGCTTCTCTAAGTGGTTTCACTGCAATGTGGAACGCCGTTCGGACTCGGCTATAAAAAGGAGGTCCCTTGTCATTGAGCTTACATTGGAATCGGGCAGCACTCAGTGATAAGAGAGAAGTTCACCAATGTGGTATCACAATGGACTGAATAGTCTAAGTGAGCCTGATACATCGGGCTGCCACCTAACCTAACCTAGTGCGATAGAAGATTACATTTAGCCAACTGTGAGTACCATCGGTTGATAAATAAGGATTGGCTATAAGCCAAATTAAAAACAAAAAAATATATATATATATATATATATATATATATATATATATATATATATATATATATATATATATATATATATATATATATATATATGTATGTGGTGCGCATACTTTGACGCCATTTTTTACATTTAATGTATACTTCGGCGACATTTGCATACTTTGGCACCAGGTTCCATAATTTTCGTATATGTACCGCATACTTTGGCGACATTTAGCATTTTGGGCCATTTTGACTTTTTAATACCAATTGTTGTTTTTAGGTACATTTTTACAAGCTCTTCACTTGTATGTTAACATTTTTGCATTTCACACAAGGATTATTGAGAAAATTACGAAATAAAACAGAGAAAAATTCCACATTTACATTTGAATGTGCATGACAGTGTTACCACATTGACAATTATGTAGTTTGCCTGAGTTCACTGCACTGGTAATACTAAACTACTGTTGCGTACATGTGGCATTCTTTCATTAAAATATAGAATACAGGGTGCTTCATAACAAATTAATTGTATTTTCAGATGGCGGCAAAATTTAATACTGGATGTATCATAACATTACGATTATTTTAATCGTTAGACGCTGCTGTGTTAACTCAGTAGATGGTGCAGTTTGTTAAGGCGAATGTTGATACGTGTATTATGGAATACTAGGGTTCAAGTCATGGCGGAGAAAACAATGTTCGATAAATGAGAGATTGTTTCGTAATTTAAATTTATTGTAAAAATTAAAACATGTAAAGTAGTGTGCATAACATGATTACTGTGAAGAATTTACAAAAAAGAAATTTATTTCCCCATTTTTATACCCTCCACCATAGGATACGAGTATATTAACTTTGTCATTCCGTTTGTAACACATCAAAATATTGCTCTAAAACCCCATAAAGTATATATATTCTGAGTTGTGGTAAAATTCTGAGTCGATCTAAGCATGTCCATCCTTCTGTTGAAATCACGCTAACTTTCGAACGAAACAAGCTATCGTCTTGAAACTTGGCACAAATAGTTGTTATTGATGTAGGTCGCATGGTATTGAAAATGGCCCTATCGGGCCACTATATAGCCTCATATAAACCGATCCCCAGATTTGACCTCCGGAGCCTATAGGAGGAGCAAACATCATCCGATCCGTTTGGAATTAGGTACTTAGTGTGGTCTTAGTATGGTCTCTAAAAACCATGCAAAAATTGGTTCATATCAGTTAGGTTAGATTATGTGGCAGCCCAATGTATCAGGCTCACTTAGACTATTCAGTCCATTTTGATACCACAGTGGTGAACTTCTCTCTTATCACTGAGTGCTGCCCGATTCCATGTTAAGCTCAATGACAAGGGACCTCCTTTTTATAGCCGAGTCCGAACGGCGTATAGCCCCCATATAAACCGATCCCCAGATTTGACCTCCGGAGCCTCTAGGAGGAGCAAAATTCATCAGATTCGTTTGAAAATTTGTACATTGAGTTAGTATATGGTCTGTAACAACCATGCAAAAATTGGTTCATATCGGTCTAAACTTATATAAAGCCCCCATACAAACCGATCCTCAGATTGGACCTCCAGAACCTCTTGAAGGATCAAAATAGAACCGGTCCATGGTTACATATAGCCCCCATATAAATCGATCCCCAGATTTGACTTCGGGAACCTCTTGGAGGAGCACAATTCGTTTGAAATTTGGTACATTGTGTTAGTATATGGCCGCTAACAGCCATGTAAAAATTGGTCCTTATCGGTCTTTAGATATATATATAGCCGATGGTGAATCACACAAAAATTGGTCCATATCGCTAAAAATAATCTACCAAAACTTTATTTCTATACAAATTTTTTTCAAAATTTTATTACTATAGAAAATTTTGTAAAAATTTTATTTCTATAGAAAACATTGTCAAAATTTTATTTCTACAGAAAATGTTGTCAAAATGTTATTTATATAGAAAATTTTGACAACATTTTATTTCTATAAATTTTTTTTTCCAAGTTTTATTTCTAAATGAAATTTTGTCCATGTTTTATTTCTATAAGAAATTTTGTCAATATTTTATTTCAAAATTATCAAAATTTTATAACTATAGAAAGTTTTGTCAAAATTGTATTTCTTTTATAAATGTATATGTGAATATAATTTATATTAGGCATGTCATTCGGGATCGATTCCTAAATATCCCGGGATTATATTTGAAGTAATAACAATCTTGCTGTACATTAAACCAATTTAGTTTAATTAAATTTTATTAACAAAAACAAAAGAAGATAACAGTAAATTAAAGTGCTTTTTAAATTGCTATCATACTTAAGAAACACTTAGTCCAACTCAATATTGTGAAGAAAAGAAACACAACAATATTATGGCAAAATTAATAAAATAAAATGCATTTTACGCTATCCTATCGCTATTTAGTATAATAAATTCTTACTCAAGGTGTACCATAAATGTTTTTGTAACTCAATTTGGTTTCAAAATAAAATTCCTCAGGTGACTGCCCTAATGTGAATATAAGAAACTTTTTTTTCTTATATGCAATAATTGGCTATAAGAAAAAAAACGCATATAAGAAAACCAAATGCGGGATTTTCTGAGTTTCTAAGTTCGAGCTTAGCTTAGCTAAAATCATAAATGAATAAGTAAAAGCAGAATAAAATTATATAGTTTTGTTTAGTTTTGTTTATTTACTTCTTATTTCGGCTTAAGGTTCTTTAAAAAATAATATAGTTTTGATTAATTATAATATTTATTTTTCCACCGCCGTTTAATTTTATTACTTCAATGGATGTTATTTTTGGAACGTTTTGAAAATTGCGTGCATTATATTTTTTTGTAGACTTTAAATGAAAAAAAACATAGTTATACAAAGATAAATACCGAAAATAATAAAATAACAAGTGAGTAAAGTAGAAAGTCGAGCGGGGCCGACTATATCATACTCTAAACCACACCTACTGAATTAGTAAACATAAGCATTTGTGGGGTAACATTATGAAAATTAAGGAGTACTTGTTTATTGTAATTTCATCACAATCTGAACCAAGTATAGTATTAGGAGGTATACTTGGTTTTACACCTACAGAGTTAGGTTAGGTCGATACAGATATCAGCTCATTAGACTAACTTAGAACTTCCCTCTTATCACTGAGTGCTGCCAGATTCTATGTTAAGCTCAATGATAATAGCCGAGTGCGAATGGTGTTCCACATTGCAGTGAAACCACTTATACCCACAGAAAAAGTCATGAACGGCGTGGTCATTTCGAAACGATCCGTTCATGAAAGTGAATCAACACACTTGTGTTGTCAAACTGAGAACAGATGGGGTCAATCTGACAACGTAAAAATGACACCATACGTTGTCAAAACAACAACCAGCGTTCATGATCTGAAAACGTAATGGTTACGAATTTGTAAACAAAATTAAAAAAAAAGATTTCCGCTACCGTGACTCGAACCTGTGTTGCCTACACGATACGCATTAACAGTCGCCTCAGCACATTGCACCAACGGCGCAGCTGCGACAGTAACGTCTAAAGATTATTTTAAGCCTTTTAATGGCCAAAGAAAAACGATTGCCGTTCATGTAATCGTGAACGCCCGTGGACATTCCGTTTTGATTTTTTGTGGACGTTTCCGTTTCATTTTGACAACGTCCGTTCACGATTGTGAAACGCGATTTTTTCTGTTAGTGTAGAGAAGCTGAGGTGAGGATATCCACAGCTGTTTGGTCGAAAATGGATTTTAGCCCACGACCCTCTTTGGAACCGGACATACTTTTTTTCAGTGTATATAATAAGTTATTAAGGAAATAAAATTTTGAATCTGCACTGAAAAAAAAGCATGCCCGGTTCCAAAGATTTTGTCTTTACTTTAAAAATTTTGGTATTGATTCCGAGCCAAAGAAGCGGAGAATTCAAGTAAGGATAATTTTAAGACACAATTCTCCTTTAAATCTGGGTTTTGTGTACTTGAATCTAGGAGGCAAATTTTAATTGTTCGTTTTTTCAGCTTTCTTTCTTCATATGCTATTAACGTCTTTTAAAAACAAGTTAACGACAACTTTATTTTCCAAATTCAAACTCGACTTCCAGTAGTAATTATGCTATGTTTCAAGTAAAAAACGTCTTTAAAATAAAGTGTTGAAAAACATGTCCTATTTTTGAACGAGTGTTTGCTTTGTAGTCAAGATGCAAAACGACACCAAATTTAAAGACAATTTCATTAAATTTAAAGAATTTTTCTGAATTATTAAAGTCAAGTTGACCTTAGCCCAAAAAATTTTTCTTTCATGTTATGATACCCAGTTTTAAGTCAAATCACTTAATTATCAGGACAACACGACTTCATTAAAAAGTTTATCGACTTTTGGACAATGCAAAAAACTTTATATTAGAGAAATGCGTCTTCTTCGCTAAGCAAAATTTGCATTTGTATTTTAAAGACATGAAATCTTTGGCCTCACGACAATATTTTTTTCAGTGTGGTATTATTTTTATAACATCAAAAACTACAATAAATAAAATCGTATTCATAAGATCAAAACATTTTTAAACGCGCGATAAAAACAAATCTGTTATTTATTAATGGAGTGGATTGACATTTACGAAAATTGGACAACAATAGGTACTTCCAATAAAAGTTATTCAGTATAAACTTGCAAGACAGTAAGAATGGGTTTTATTCTCTTGGGTAAAATTAGAAGAAGTGTATACGTTCACGAATTTATCATTAATTCAGCGGTTTTAAACCAATTTAAACGAAATATATTGATATTTTCTAATGCACTTCTATGTGAAATTGTGCAATAAATCGCACATTGGATTTGTTATTTGATAATTGCAAGTTTTTACTGGGAAATGTAAACGGCGGACTTCCAGTAAAAATTTGTGATAGTAATCAAAATGTATCGAGTACGCAAACAGAGCTCATATGGCTTAGATATTGTTATAGTCTCACAGAAGTAGAATTAAAATGAATACAATAGAATTAAAATGAATACACTGAAAAAAATATTGACTTAATATGGAAGATTATGCAACATAAATTTTAGGAATCGAAATTTACCAAATGTTAACATAAGGACAAAATTTTTTGAAATAATGACATTTTAATTAAATGAAAGTTTACAATCCTTGCTTCAAAATTTTTTTTCATTAAATTTAGGACACAAATCTTGAAAATTTGCGTCTCTCTGCTGAAGTTGTAGGTCTTTCAAGTAAGGCAAATTTTCCTTAAAATAAAGAGAAACATTTTTAATTTAAAGAAATCGTCTTTAACTCAACTGAGATATTGAATTTTTAAATTGAATATAAAATCGCTTTAAATATAGGCTAACACTTATTTTAAGGATTGGTGTCTTTGGTTTAAAGTTTTTTAGCATTAAGAAAACTTTGAAGTACCTGACATAATTTGGATTTTGAAATTGGAATTTGTTTGTTTATAAATACCTTTATTAATATATCGCAAAAAGAGGATAAGAATTCGATGAATGAGGTCTGTATCCAATTTTAATTTTATTGATCCTAGATTTAAAGTCAGGATGGTCCGTCAAAATGGTCTTTATTTTAAAGAAGCCGCATCTTTGGCTCGGAGTCAATACCAAAATACTTAAGGGAAAGCCAAAATCTTTGGATCCAAGTAAACTTTTTTTGAGTGTACAATTAAAATAATTTTAAGCGAAATAAAGCCGTTAAGTTTTTTAAATTTCAATAAAAAATGTGAGTTTTGATACAACAAAATTTAGCTTTTTTCTACCATTTTTAAACATTTTTTAGCTATTTTTTCGGGCAAATCTAGCGGTTTTTGATGAAACAATTCTGGCAACGCTGGAGCTATATCTAAATCTGAACCGATTTGGATAATATTATTCAGGTTTGGTCGATACCACAAATTTTAGTACGATCGGTTGATAAATAAGAGTTTTATGGTCAAATTTAGGGAAATCGGGCGATACATATATATGGGAGCTATAGTTAATCTGAGCCGATCTCGTTGATTTTGTGCACATATTACTAGTGTTATAAAAGATTATAGTACGCCAAGTTTGAGTCAAATCGGTTTATAAATCAGGGCTTTTTGGCCAAATTTCGGAAAATTGGGCGATATCAACTGCGATCGAGCTATATCTAAATCTGAAGCGATTTCGATGAAATTTTACAGACTATAAATTTCGCCAAGAATTGAACCTGCGTTCTGTAATTTTTATACCTTGAAGCACATTGTGGTAAGGGTATAATAACTTTGATCTGTCCTACCAGAGATATTGAAAATATATACCAATCGACTTAGAATATCCTCCTGAGTCGATCTGACCTTTGAGTCCGTTCGCCCATGTATTTGTTATTTGTAGAATTCCGTTTCCAATTTTTAACCAATTTTAATGAAATTCCGCACAGGGTGTTTTCTTGGTTCTGTTGTTTAATTTAATTTTCAATTTCAGCTTTTTTAGCTATTTTTTCGGGCAAATCTAGCGGTTTTTAATGAAACAATACTGGCAACGCTGGAGCTATATCTAAATCTGAACCGATTTGGATAATATTATTCAGGTTTGGTTGATACCACAGAAGGTTACCTTGTGCTAAATTTTAGTACGATCGGTTGATGAATAAGAGTTTTATGGTCAAACTTAGGGAAGTCGGGCGATACATATATATGGGAGCTAAAGTTAATCTGAGCCGATCTCGATGATTTTGTGCACATATTACTAGTGTTATAAAAGATTATATTACGCCAAGTTTGAGTAAAATCGGTTTAAAAATCAGGGCTTTATGGCCAAATTTCGGAAAATTGGGCGATATCGATAGCGATCGAGCTATATCTAAATCTGAACCGATTTCGATGAAATTTTACAGACTATATATACCTTGAAGCACATTGTGGTCAGGGTATAATAACTTTGATCTGTCCTACCAGAGATATTGAAAATATATACCGATCGACTCAGAATATCCTCCTGAGTCGATCTGACCTTTGAGTCCGTTCGCCCATGTATTTGTTGTTTGTAGAATTCCGTTTCTGTTGTTTAATTCAATTTTAATTTTCAATTTCATTGAAATTGGTTCAGATTTACAAATAGCTCCCGCAATCGTTTGTGGTATCAACTAAACCTGCAAAATGTCATCGCAATTAGTTTAGATTTAAATATAGCTCCCAAACAAAAATTGTCGGCCGGTTTTGCAGAATTTGGCCCTAATAACCGTATATTTCCTCATTTATTAATAGATCTAACCTTCTGCAGTACCAACCAAACCTCCAAAATAGCATCGAATGTTAAGTTTATATCCCAAATTTATTTTAATAATACTAATAATACATTCTTAAATTTACTAATTGGGTCGGGATGGTTTAGGGTAAGATAATGCGAATCGACCCGCCCGACTTTCTACTTCACTCACTTATTTGTTCATAATAATTAAAAACTATTCAAGAAATAGTTAGAATATTGTTACGTTTTTATATTTAGGCGTTTTTAATTACCCGACAATTAAAACACAGTTCTTTTAAATAACGACAATCTACAATTTATTTACTATGACTTCACACTTTACAATTCGTTCACACTGAAGTTATTCGTTTGACGCTTTAATTAAGACTCACCCGCAAGCAGCATGCGAGCGCTTTTATATATGACGGTGTGGCAATACGAGAACATTCTGGTAGCACTACAATATTCTGGCAACGCCAGAACATTCTTAGACAATGCTAGAAGGATCTACGACCATTAAGTAATTCGTCTGGTGGCTGCCAAACACATACACACTCACATAGATATATGCTCGCATTACTACAACAACAATGACAATAGACAATGAGATGAAATGAGAAAGCAAAATAACAAAGCAAAGGGGTTGTTATTCTATGAGAGAGTAAGAACTAACATTTCGGTAAGCAAACAAAAGAACATAAAAGAAATTCAGGAAAATACTAGAAAATGAATAGATGATTCCAACAAGTGATAGCGAAATTTTATCGTTACAATTTTAAATTTTAAATTAACGGAAACTAATTTAAATAAACTTATATCTATAATTATCAAATTCGTAACACTGCCTCCCGCTTAAGCCTGTTCGTCCCGAACAGGCACAGAACCTGTTCCGTAAGGAGCCAATCGTTCCAGATGTACAACTTTCATCTTTGATCTAGGGCTGTCGTCCTTCTGAATCCGGTATACAACATCATTGATCTTCTTGATGACTTTGTATGGGCCTTCCCACTGTGTTTGCAGTTTAGGACACAATCCTTTCTTTCGTTGCGGGTTAAATAGCAGAACCAATTCTTCTTCTTGGAAGCCTTCAGTATTTACAGCACGATCGTATCTCGCCTTCATTCTGTTGCTGACCATTTTTATTTTGTTGCGCACTGATTCGTGAACTTCACCGAAAGTGTTTGGGATGTCGTTTCTGTTTTCTTCCATGGCGAGCTCATTAGGTTTAGCACCGAATATCAGATCACCAGGCAACTTCAACTCAGTTCCGAATAGAACATTGGCAGGTGTTCGAGAGGTGGAATCATGAATGGCAGATCTATACGACAGCAAAAACTTTGGTATATGCTCGTCCCAGTCCCTCTGGCCGTTGTCCACTACTTTTCGAAGATGTTCCTCCAGAGTGCGATTAAACCTTTCTACCATGCCATCGGATTGTGGATGTAATGGTGTAGTCCTCGTTTTCTTGATACCAAGGGATTCACACATCTCTTTGAATATGGCCGATTCAAAATTTCTTCCCTGGTCTGAGTGAATCTCGGACGGCACACCGTAGCGACATATCCAGTTTTTGTTGACAACATCCACAATCGTTTTTGCTTCTTGGTTTGGAATTGCATACACCTCCGGCCATTTGCTGAAGTAATCCATGACCACAAGGACATAACGGTTTCCAGAATCACTTACTGGGAAAGGGCCTGCCACGTCCATTTCTATTCTTTCAAACGGGGCTCCTGGTCTATATTCTTGCATAGGACCTCGACTTTTCCTTGTTGGACCTTTCGCCTTCATGCACTTCTCGCAATTGGCTACCCATTCAGCAATTGATTTCTGGCATCCAACCCAGTAGAATCGTTGCTTCACTTTCTCGGCGGTTTTGGTTATTCCCAGATGACCTCCACTGGGACCATTATGGAACTCCGCCAAAACATCTCTTATTTTGGAATCTGGAACGATGATCAAATTTCGGCTGCTCTTGCCATCTTCGCTTTCCCATTTACGTTGCAGGGATCCATTGACTAGAACTAAACTATCCCATTGAGCCCAGTATGCTTTCATAAGTGGACTTTCGGCTGCGATGTCTTTCTTGCTGGGTTTCTTATTTTCTTGTTTTGCCGAAATAATTTTTCTCAGAATGGGATCTTTACGTTGCTCTGTTGACCAGTCTGTGCCAGATTCGATGTGTAACTGCCTGACATTTACAACTGTCTCCTTTGGTTCAGCCTTCGAGTAGCGTCTGTTTTCTACATTGCAATGCCGTCGTGTCAAGGCTTGATCAATAACTTGTTTGCCACCTTTTCTATTATCCGCAAAATTTGAATTTGAGTCGCTTGGCTTTGTGGTCGCCTTCTTCTGATTATTGTTTAATGGAGATGGCGAGATTGACCCCGACGTTTTACGCCACGCTTTACATTCCCGGGAAAGATGTCCAGCCTTATCACAGTTATAGCATTTCATTCTAGATTTATTTGCTTGCTGCTTCATTTCTTGCATTATCTGCTTTAGAGCCTCTTTTACCAATTCAATGACCGATTTCGATTCTTCACACTCGGTCTCTACTCTGCGTACTTTGTGAATTTGAGGCCGTGCCAGCAATCTCGCAGTCTCTTGTACAAGTGCAAATGTTACTGTTTCTGTGAATGTAGCTTTTTGTGCGGCATATGTTGCACATTTTATCTCAGGATCTCGAATGCCATTCACAAAAGTCTCAATCTTGATACGATCTATAAGAGGATGATTCTCTCCAGGGTATACCAAAAGCACTAGCCGCTCAACTTCTGTTGCGAAGTCTTGTAGGGTCTCGTTTGATTTCTGGACTCTACCTCTTAATTCCATTCTAAAGATGTCTTGCTTGTGCTCTCCACCATACTTGCGTTGAAGCGCCGCTATTACTTCATTATAGTTATTTCTAGAAGCAGCGGGAATGCTTTGTATCACATCAGCAGCATTGCCCTTTAATGCCAATAGAAGTTCAATTGCTTTATCATCGTCATTCCACAAATTTCTAGAAGCAACCATTTCGAATTGGAATTTGAAGACATCAAATGACGTTGAGCCATCGAAAACAGGAGTTTTGATTTTTGAGCCCTCGATGACGCGCACTGGACCACCTTTAATTTCCAGCTCTGACATTTTTTTCTCGATGTGCAGAAACTTCTCATCATGAACCATAATTTTCTCATCCACGGAAAGAACTTTCTTATCCAATTCCACAATTTGATTTTCTATATGGTCCACACGTTTCTCCATGCCTTCAGAAATTTGTTGTAATTTTTCGTTGACCATTCTAGAATTTTCGTCGAATTTTTCTTCCAATTTTCTAGAATTTTCTTCCATTTTTCTAGAATTTGCTTCCATTTGTAGGGCATTTTCTTTCAGCAATTTTCTAGAATTTTCTTCCATTTTTCTAGAATTTTCTTCCATTTTTCTAGAATTTTCTTCCATCATTTTGCTCAAAGCATTGAGCATTGATGTGTAATCCACAACACTCGAAGCCACAGATGGAGTTTCTACAGTGCTTGTATTGACGAGTATTGATTCATCAATGTCTTCCTTATAATCAAACTCATGCGTCGCAATGTCCATATTACGCCGTTCAAACTCTTCCAGTAGACGCTTTTGAAGCTGGGCCTTATTGCCTGTTGTCGGCAGCTCCAGTTTGCTCAATTCCTTTTTTAAGTCTTCCACTCGAAGCTCATTAAACTTCATTGTAGATTTTTTTTCGTTATTTCACTTCCGACACCAATTGTTACGTTTTTATATTTAGGCGTTTTTAATTACCCGACAATTAAAACACAGTTCTTTTAAATAACGACAATCTACAATTTATTTACTATGACTTCACACTTTACAATTCGTTCACACTGAAGTTATTCGTTTGACGCTTTAATTAAGACTCACCCGCAAGCAGCATGCGAGCGCTTTTATATATGACGGTGTGGCAATACGAGAACATTCTGGTAGCACTACAATATTCTGGCAACGCCAGAACATTCTTAGACAATGCTAGAAGGATCTACGACCATTAAGTAATTCGTCTGGTGGCTGCCAAACACATACACACTCACATAGATATATGCTCGCATTACTACAACAACAATGACAATAGACAATGAGATGAAATGAGAAAGCAAAATAACAAAGCAAAGGGGTTGTTATTCTATGAGAGAGTAAGAACTAACATTTCGGTAAGCAAACAAAAGAACATAAAAGAAATTCAGGAAAATACTAGAAAATGAATAGATGATTCCAACAAGTGATAGCGAAATTTTATCGTTACAATTTTAAATTTTAAATTAACGGAAACTAATTTAAATAAACTTATATCTATAATTATCAAATTCGTAACAATATTATGCTTTGATGACGTAATGTGAACATATCACAATCGTATTAAGTGTGTTTGTAGCTCAGTGCGTTAAGGCTTTGTGGGATAGTGGCGGCGGACGCGTAGGCTCGTCGCTCAGTGGGATCGAAAAACTTTTTTAAAATTGTAAAAATTAGACAATTTTTTTATTTCTTCATTCAAATCAACTACCAGGGTACAACTTCTGTAGCAGCGCAATAGAGTACAGTGGACTCGCGGTAACGTGAACTAATTAAAAACAAGAGAGTTCACGTTAGCGAACGTTGAATTGCAGAACAGAAAATAGCCATATTAAGGACTTCTATACGTTCTAAACTAAAAACTTAAATTATTAATTTAATAAAAAATAAATAAAAAAGAGATCGGAAAAATATCAGTGGATATAGAAATATACATAAATTAATGATTAAAATTCCCGAAAAAATCAAATTAAAATCACAAAAATCCATAAGTGTTAAATTAAAAAAGAAAACAAATTACAA